>NW_025221536.1:0-122581 GCF_014066325.1 Apis laboriosa
GTTTATGATATTGAATAATGTGATAACAAGTGAGGTTTTATTAATAGTATATTTAACACTCGCGATTTGTAAAATTTGCGTTACTTAATATATATATATATATTTTTATCAATGATATATTTGTCTTTTTTAGGTTTCTTTTTTATCAGTGTTGTTAATGATAAATATTATTTTATAATATAGTATAATATCTAATTGATATCCATGTAAAGAATCTTGTATAGTGATTTATATGTTTCTTGTCGGAATTATATCTCTCACTCATACAAATTGTTATAGAATTTAAAGTTCATTGAAAATTTATATTTTCATTTTTATTTGTGGTTTTATTATTGAGTATTGCTATCAACACCACTATTTCGTACTTAATATCTATTTGTTTTTTTATATACCGATACACATACTTCTAATGTTTTGTAAACAGATACGCGTAAGTACCTATAATTAAATATATAATATTTAAATATATAATATTTTAAAATAGTATATATAATATATAAATATATAATATTTAGTAAATAGTTCATTCAGCTAAATCCTTACATTTTATTTATTGTTTTCACTGTCCAGTCAACATATACACCGATATTAAGTAACGCAAATTTCACAAATCGCGATCGTTAGTCACGATATACGCATTAATCAACGTTTAATTTATCCAATTACGACGATCTGATTTCAATTAAAGTTGCGATTGAATCGCAGCCGGAATTACTTTATCGATTAAGCGTTGAATTTATAACCGGCACGTCGCTAAATATTAATATGCACGAACGTTCTAATCGAAACAATGACACAAGCCGTTTTAATTATTCCGTTTAACTCGGTTCGTAAAAGTAATATTTTCCTCCGTTCCATTTTATTTACTCCAATCTATTAATTCGCTAACTTGACAGAGGTAAGGTTAAGTACATACATACGTATCGTGGAAATATCGAAGAGAAAAGATTTAATTATCTTAATTATCTGTTTGAAGTCGTGAAGATCGATAAATGGTTTGTAAATTGCATGCATTGAGATTGTAATTGTTTGTTGATATGAAATAGTAATAATCCAATTAAAAGATTATTATTTGAATTTTTGTTACTTGTAGTTTTGATACTTGTAGACACGAACTGAAAAATCTATATATAAACTTTTATTTCAGTTTTTTGTAATAGAAAATCGTGTTCTTTTGAATTTTAAATGTCGAAAATTTTCAAAATGTATTTAATTATCCGGTGTTTACAAGGTAAATGAAATTTTCAACGAAATTCAGATTAATAAAAATGATGGATTATTAATTTACAATGCTGACCCAGATTAATTTTTGATAAATTTTATATAAAATTTGAAATGATTGTGTTTTTAATCTGGGTTTATGCAGCATCGATTAGAATTTAGTAATTTTATATATAAGTATACTTAATGTGTACTTAACAATTCTAGGAATTCTAAGTAGAATACCATTTTACAACGTAGATCCATCTTCAAAGAACGATGACTGTCTGAATACCGTTAGCGGACTGTATATTCTAGTCGTGTAGACAAGTAATGTCGGTATTTCAGAAGTAGAATATGTTTGTTTTATCCTTACTTGGAAGTTGTTGAAAATGAAAAGAGTTCGAGGAAGACACGTAAGATTTTCCAAAATTAATTCAGTGTCTATGATCATTTGTATTGAAAAAAATGGAAAAAAGAATCGATGATGTATTATATCGAAACTATCATCTCTTTTTATCGGAAAAAGATTCGAATGTTTAAAAGTTAGAATAAATTCATTAAACGACGAATATTTCAAATAATAAAATTTCTTTTTAATTAAATATCGAATTTATTTTGGAAAATGATTTATAATAATTATTCCTCGATATTATTATCTCGTCTAATAAGTGAAATGCATGAAAATAAATAGCATGAAATTCATTTATTTCTCTACGGTGATGCAACGAATTGACAGATTGCCAATAGATGAAAGTAGGTATACGGGAAAGGAGAAAGCATTATCACGAAATAAACGTTATTACGATATACAATACAAATTGAGTTTTTTTTTTAGATGTGTGCCTTTGTGCATGCTTCAAACGATCGATTTTATTTTATATATCCGGATATAAGCTACGAAAGTTATAATGAGAAAAAGATTTTAACAATATGATCAAAGTCACTGAGTTTGTTCAATTGGTCTGCTTTCAAATGGATTCCCAATATTTCCGATATTGCTAAGTAATGGGATTGCTACGTGAACTTCTGTGATTTTATAATGATACAATGAGAAATGCAAATTTCAATTTATGTTATTTTAATTGAAGTACGTGTAATGGAATTTATTACGTATATATGTTTATTATTCGGTGTTTCAATTCAATGTTTTCTTCATTTCTTAATTTTATACATCTTAATTCAAATTTAATTAAAATTTAATTTAATTTGCGATATTTTTAATTCGCAGCATCGAATTAAAATTTCCATAAAATAATTATAAAAGTAATTGAAATAGTAATTGAAATGTAATCGAAATAATTGGAAATAATCAAATAATAAAATTTTTATACTTAAATTGTTAATGATTAATAAAAATAATTCATTTAAAAATATTTCTTTTTTAACGAAATAAAATATAAAATACACGATATCGTACACGCAACCGATTATAGAGAGATTTCATATGTAACAATCAAAAAAAAAAAAAAAAAAAAAAAAAAAAAAAAAAAAAGAGAATAAAATTCAAGGCTTTGTTTTCGAATAAATCAAATTTGAAAATTTTTCAAGCACAAATGAATTTGGTTAATTCCCGATTGAATACGAATGAGAGATCTATATGAGAGATTATTCTACATGTAAAAATAAACAAAAAATATAGAATAAAATTTTGTCACATAAATTTTTTATTTTTCAGAAAATTAAAATTGAACCAGTCACGTATTATCGATGAATTTTCAAACTCGATTGTATCTATAAAATAATTTTTAAGTGAGAAAAATTTATTTTACATCTTTTACTTATTCTCAAACGAGAAGAATAATCTTATATCTAACGATAGCGTTCAATGAATTTTGAAATTAATTTCGCTTATACTTGAAAAATTTTTAAGCTTTATTCATTCAAAAGCAAAGTCTCGAATTACAAAATTAATATTTTCTTTTCGACTTATATTACTCAATCGATCGTCTGGAACCCTGTATAACACATCCATTTGAAAAATGACCAAAAACAAATACGATCAATTATTTATCATTATTTCGTATTTCTTAAAACGTGAAATTACCGCAATGCAGCAGCGTGTTGCATTCACACGGAAATCCCTTTATCACGTTCGTTGGCCGTGCCGTAATTTAAGGAATCGAAGGATCAACCGGACTAAATCACCTTTCTCTGTCTTATCTAACATCCTCCCCCCTTTCCCCTGCTCCTATCTGGAATAAGATTGATACTTAATTCATCGATTTCCAGGTCTAGATTTGCAACAACTCGGAACCAATCTACTCCCGTGCCGAGGGAAAACGTCGGGTCCGAATCACTGTTCCTCGTTTTCGTAGTAAACTACTGATCTTAGATGGACCGAGTTGTTACACGTTTCTCACCGTCGACATCGTGCTTCTTCCATCTCCCCACGTTCGTCTGCCTCGTCGACTTTAATTATTTTCCCTTCCCTATTTTATTTTCCCTTCGATCTCTTCGTTAAATCTTGAAGCGTTATTCCTCCCCCTCTCGAAATCTTCGAGATTGCTCCCCTTTTTTTCTTGTCTCTGTTGAATTCGCGTGGAAGGTTATTTGTGATTATTTTTCCCATTTATAAATATATTATAAATGGAACGTTTTTAAGAAATTGAATTTCGTTTCGCGATACTTTATCACGCGATATAAATTGAATCGGAATTGAATGGGGAAACGAAACGTAATGAAATTTCCACTAATTAAGGGCGTTTATTAACCTGTTAATTTAGGTAATTAATTTCGATATTCTCAGATTTAATTGAATTTATTAATGGAAATTTAATCTCGATAATTAAATTCATTCGGTGAATTTGATTATTTACATTTTATTTACATGTGCGTGTATAAACAAAAGTATTTCAAGAGATTAATACACAATTTTAGAAACCAATTTAAGAACATCTCTAGAAACCAGAACAAATATAAAAAGTTATGAATAATCGATTTATCATACACAATATTGACGTATGAATATAATAATTTCTTTTTAAGATAACATACGTCCTTCTTCCACTTTCGGCACTTCCACTTCCTATTCCACAGAAAAATTCATTTTTCTAGCCACTTCTAGTCACTTAATCGAATCCCTTCTAACCCCTTTCCGATACCTGACACGATCCACCAACTCTTCATCAAAAATCTCTCAACTCCTGGATACAAGCGAAAAGCGGGGAAATAGAGGAAGAACGATGCGATTAAACAATCAATACGATTCACACGAATCGCATTAACGTTCGGTCGAACATTTTAAACACCGATGATGGACTGCGCACCCCTGTAAAAATTCGTTTGAGCGGAGAAATTACATTCGCGCGGTTGCGTATCGCGTGGCGGCATTAAAGGCGGAAAATAAACGAGCTATGGCGGAAAATCCCCGGTGAATTTCAGCCACGGAATACTCCCCTTACCCTCTGCCCATTGCACGTCGCCATCCTATTCGCGTGAGCGTTCAACCTTGCTCGTTAACTCTCGCTAAAACTGTACTTGACCGAATCACCGAGCCGGCACGCCGATCTCCCTAACTCCGTCGGTACAATAGTTTTCTCTTCTACCATCCGTCGCCGTCTTTTCCGCGGGATTTCACGGGCTCTCGCCTTTTTTCTCTCGCTCTCCAAAAGAGCCGTGTCCAACACAACGTGGGGGGAGACGTCCTCGTTGACGGTTAGCATTCGTTCGTCGGAATGGCTAGACTCGGATGGAACGCGATTATGAGCCGAGAAAAGGACAATGAATGGTGAAAATACGGTTGAGAAAGAAAGGGAGGGGGTTGAAATAGATGTGAAGATATTTTGATCGATGTGACATTAGTAGTTGTATGGGAATTTAATTCTGTAATGAAATATCGTTGTTGATAATTATTGTCGATCTCATTCATATAGCTAATTATTGATAAAGAAAAACCGGAGAGAACAGGAGAAAATAAACCAAGAATTCGATTGAGAGATAAGGATTATGAGTATAACATACGCTAGAGAAATTAAAATCAGAATGCGAGGTTGGAATTGAGCCACGAAATTTGTAGGAGATAAATTTTTAGCATGTAGTGAAAAACTCTACTACGGTTTTTCGGCGTTTTCGTTAATGAGAGCAAATATTTTTAACCGTGGAAAGTAGTTTAAAGCATACATCCACGATTCAATTAGGAATAAATTTTAGAAATAAAAGGAATAATTTGATTCGTGAAATATTAGTTTAAAGCGATCAAATTATATTTAATGATATAAATAATTTAATTTATCGTGGATAATTGTAATTTAAATATTAAAATTCTCTGTTACGATGTTCGACAACAATTTTTGAGCGGGCGTTAAACGATATCGCGATAACGTTTTTATTTTCATGACGCGTAGTTCATTTAATACGCAGAGTATTTTATTTAATCAATTATTCCTGAAATTTAATTGTGCCGCTTTAACGACGCGTTCATATTAATTCCTGGAAAGTCGCTTGAAATTCTGCACGATCGTATTTTGATTTTACGAGTGCGCCTCGCGTACTTTGTTTTTACACCCCTTGTGCACGTGCACCTTTCGATGCGAAATAAATTTGTTAACGCAAAATCGTGATATATTGGGTCCCGTAGTAGTAGTCAAGAAAATAGCGACGAACGAAAATGTTGGATGTAGAAAGAGGTCCTTATCGAATGAAATTTTCATTTTGAAATTTAAAAATATCAAGATCGTGAAAATATATATATTGTTATTATTATAGTACAACAATTTCTTCCGAAGAACTGCAAAAATAAATCAATTTAATAAAGAATTTAAATCTAACATATTCCTATTATCAGATTCGTTTAAAGCAAGTGTTTGAATATTTTCACGAGCTTCTCTACTATAGAAAATAAAACTATTTATTTCTAATAATTTTATTCTCTGAAATTATTCGAAATTTGAATATTTCATAAATTCTGATCGCTGATGTATTCCAATACTATCGTGTCAAATTATTAAAATTCTACCTGATTAAGAACATTAACACTCTCACTACGCGAAACTAACACTCTTAGGCGCGACTTACACTTCCACCTTTTAATTCCTTCTTTAGAAAGACAACTTCCCTATCCGTCGAATATAAATCAGCGCGAATAATACTCGATCATTCATATTTTTTCATACTAATGAATACGTATTTGCATACCAAGAGATATATACAACGCTCGATCCCACCAGCTTTTGTTTTAAATGTTTTCCCCGCTTGGAATAACGCCAGTCGCTACTACACTCACGCAGCATCGTTGCTGCTCCATCGAATTCTCGGGAAAAACGATAATACCGCGCTAACTCTGTCTTTCCAACCCCCTCACCCCTTCTAAATCGATTCATTCCCTCTAACCACCTAACCAACTTTGACTCGCTCGTATTTCGCGCGCTAGATTTGCACCGAAAAACTGCGGTAGTCATTGCTTTCCTAGGGATAAATCGGCCTGTTAACCGAACTAAAAAGTAGACTGTACATATGGCGCGAAAAACCACGACTTCTCGACTCGTTACCCCTTTCTTTGCTATCGTCCACTGTTCTCGATTGCGTGGTTCGTTGAATAAGTAAAACTCTGAATTCGCCCCTGAAAGATCCTTCTTATCGAACTTCGTTCCGAATTTTTTAACGCGCGATTGAAAAATATTTGAAGATTTTTAGAGACGTTTTTTTTTTTTTTTTTAAGTTTAAAAAGGACGTCGAAGTAGCACGCGATTTTGTATAGTTTAAGAATCGTGGAAATTTTTGATGCTAATCTTATAAAGATTTTTTTAATAAATATATCGGTTATGGTTATTAAAACAAAATATGTAGCAAGTTATGATAATATATTCCTAATGAACATACAATGAATCATCGTCGTTGTTATCGAAATAATAATTTCCTTCCCCGTCTTCGTTTATTCGAAAATATACCAAGATTTCCTAACAGATTTAAACGATCAAACTTTAAAAAAACTTTTAAACGATTTCGAACGGATACTGCTACTACCTGGGGCCGTAAAAATAAAATTGAGCGCTGGATTAATTAAAGAGTAAATCGGCGAGATTATTTTCCCAGTGGAGAAGCGTTGTCGAAGCGGATCTCGAAAAAGCTGCTGACACGAGTCACATTTCACGTTATCCACGATCCGGCGAGAACGTTTCGTACGTGGCGATATTTTACGACGACAAAAATGGCAGCGGTCGGATCTTCTTTCGGGCGCCATTGTCAAAAATACGCGGGATAGGGATAGAAAAAAAAAATTTTCCACGCCGGCCGTTACACACCCGTAAAATAAATCAACGCGTTAATCTAAATATAACAAACTGAACGTATGAAAGCGAAAATCCGTGTTTTTTGTCCGAACGGTTTACACCGGAATGAATTGATGAGAGTTCGAATTGTCGGGCGTCGCGCGCTGAATGCATTACGAGAAAAAGTTTGCCCGATTGAACGGAACTATTTCCGGGGTGCAAAAAGCGCATTACGTGGGGCCGAGTTGTTTACAATGGCCGTAAATCACAATCGTTTCACTTAGGAGCATGGAATTCGTTCGAGCAATGGAATTTCGTTCGAAGAATTTTAACCTCGAGTTTCGTACGTATTCGATTTTGTTTCTTCGTTTGTAAAGATCGTTTGTAAAGTAGGAGTAGATATTCTAATAACGAAATGACGTGATATTAAAATTACCCCGAAGAATGTTAGATTGGATAAATTTATTACGATAAACGGGCAACTTGACTTGGCTATATAGATGTATCGTGTCTTAATTAAATTTAAATAGCTATATCTCAATATATGGCACGAATTACTTAATCGCAGGTTGCAATATATTCCAAGTATTTTGTAGATTGTGGGAAATATTAAAGTGTTAATTTTTTTTTTAAATATTCATTGCGATTATATTATAATATGCATAGGATTTCGTCAAAATTTTCTCAAAATCTGATCGAATTTTTCAATTAAAGAAAATACCAAAAAATTATACGTATTTCACGGTTGAAAATATTTAAAAATGTCAATTTTTAAATATTTTTAATTAGCATACATATTTCTATTTTGTCTTTTATTTTATCCTTTCTTTATTACATCGTTCACGGAAATAGAATAGAAAATGAATTCGATTTAAATTTTCTAAGAGATTAAGCCCAGTTTAGAATTAGTTTTGGCTGCATTTAAACTGGAATTGTAAAAACACTGGCAGAAGATAATGGGAAGAACCGTTGACTATCAACTAGATACTCGAGGTACTTATCGTTAGATACCTTTTATCCGAGGAAGCAAAGTTGTTTGAAACGTTGGAAACTCTCGAGTGGCAAGGAGCGGCGAGAAATCTCTAAAGCGGATTACCGGCAATGTTTATATTCATTTTACCATCCATTAGTGATGGCATTAAAACCGAAGATCTGTTCTGACGCAAACTGGTTGCAAATAGTAATCAGACTTCAACCTGGTGTCTGTGTTACGCTCACGAGATTCCCCCGTCAAAATCACTCAGAAAAGAAGTGGAAAAACATCGAATTCGCAGGGGAGAAGCCATTCAACTGGATTAAAAGTGAAAGAGATGAAAATCTGCGCCGAGCGAATTCAAGTGGATCGAATCAAAGTCAGACGTTGATTTTTCTCTTCGAATTATCGGTCATAATGTGATATACGAATATTAAAATACCGTTTAGAGCATTATTCAGAGCATTTATATCGATTGATGTAAATTCAAAGATTATTATTGAGTACTTTATTCGATTTCGATAAATCATCATATCCGGTATATTCAATGTAATAAGATATTATATATTTAAAAACTTGGATTTTAGATATCAAGATAAAAAGAAAAGGTTGCAAAAATATTTGAGATGACGCTATGTGATAGAGGTATTATGCGTCACTTTTTCTCGTTTCATCATAACATGAATTATTAACATTCTAAATAATTTTTTTAACCAATCAAATAAGAATTAAACAAAATTGAATTGAACAAAATTTAACGGTTCTTGCATATCTTTCGTTCTACTTTATGTCTGACAACTTTTGACTTAATCTCCTCGATCGTCTCAACAATATTTC
This sequence comes from Apis laboriosa, assembly GCF_014066325.1. Classification (NCBI taxonomy): domain Eukaryota; kingdom Metazoa; phylum Arthropoda; class Insecta; order Hymenoptera; family Apidae; genus Apis; species Apis laboriosa. The sequence continues at coordinate 9,220 of NW_025221536.1, forward strand.
CATTAGGCAACGCTATTGCTACGTTTGTATTTTTTAAATCCTTTCAACTTAACTTCGTCACGTGTAAACAAAAATTTAATAAAATATTTATATTACAAATGGCGATTCGATAATTCGAAGAGAAAATAATTTATTCAAATATTAAATAATTCGTTTATGAAACGTTTCCATAAAAAGAACAAAATAATATATTTATTTAATTATATTTTTTCTCGTCATTAATACAGTAGATAAATTCTATAGGTAAATAATAGAAGTTTCATATATTATAAGAGCAATCATATCGTTTTAAAAGCAATATTTTCACGCCTCATTGAATTCCGTTATTTTCTTCACTACCGTTTTGCTTGCCTCGAAACGAGAATATTTTTCGAGCAACAAGGAATGATGAACGTTAAACACGAACGTTTTGTCAATCAAGAGAAATTATTTAAACAAGCGTTTACACGTAAATTCAGAAATGAACGCGTGTATCGGGTGAACGGCTCATTAATTAAACGCAATGCGCTGCTGATTTGCAGTTAAGCGAATCAGTTAATTATCGCTTCATACATTGACGCGTTTCGAATCGTGCTCGAGTCTGTTGTTTCCGTGAAATGAAAGGAATTTTGTTTGACGATAATTACGCGGTGTTTTATGTCTCTTCGAATCATCTTCTTTTATTTCTTTCTCTATTACTTCAATGATTTAAATTATTCGATAAATCTAGGATTCTTATCAACTATTAAATATTATTCAAACAAACCAAGTTGACGTATACATAATTTACATATTCGTTCAAGTCTAGAATCAACGCATATTTCCTTCGTACCATTCTTACTTAACACAAAAAGTGTTGCACGAGAAATATGACAATATCAATATTTAGCTTGAAATAAAGAATAAGAAAGAATAAGATACGCTTTGTCAAAAAATTTCCCAATAATAAGTATATCAGAATTTAACCGTATCGAATTTAACGAATCGATCGAATAATCGCATCGTCCCAAGCATATGATTATCCAATTTGTGATTCTTAGCGAAGAATAACGCAAAGAATAACGAGCAAAAATCCGAATGGATACACGCTTTCGACCACACTCTGGCGAGAGTGAACTGGACTATCGAGCAGCCGGGAATACGACGAGGGGGAGTCTGGATAAGGGATGGTTAAAGGGAGTTCGAACAGGGATGGTGAGGGGAGGGTGGGTAAGTATCTCGCGCACGGTTTGAAGATAAGACGAGCGTCTTTCACGGTTCGTTGCATCTCAACAAACTCGGTGTACGAGGGGGATGAAACAGAAGGGGGTGGGATATTTTCCTTAACATCTCCATCACTTTGCCGGCCTTTCTTTTCCTTTTATTCGGGCCGAGGTGAAATAACACCGGAATTGCGCGGGGAAAAAGTGCTCATTTGCAGACGCCCACGGATCAGACCGGCCGCGATATTATCCCTCTTTGTATGAATATCGTTAAACTTTTCGTCCCGAAATGCAAAGCTGGAATCGGTGGGGGGAGGGCGGAGGGCGTTAATAAGGGTCATGTCGTCGTTCCTTCTTCATTGTTTGTTATTATGCAAGTTATTATTGTCAATGAATCTTTTTTTTCTTTTAGTTGGCAGTCATTTTTATTTGTTTCGAATCTTTATTAATAGTGTTCATTGCAATGGAATGATATGAGAATACGAAATTTTTATTTGAAAATTTTTATGATATATAAATAGAGATAGAACGTTGATATATTTGCGCGTGGATTTTGGAAAGATTGGCAATGCAAAAACGTCGCTTGAGTTAGGAGAAATTTAATTTTACGTGAAGAAGAGAGAGATAGAATGTATATAGTAAAAAATTTTTGCGAAATAAAAATAACATGTCTTATTTAATCCTAGATGGGACAATAATGAATTATATTTAATGAACGTTGCTGTCATGGCGGGGTTTATTATTTTTTCATTAAAAACGGGCCACACAATTGACTGACAACTAGTGATATTTTCAAGTATAATATTTTTAATCATCTAATATTTTTCTTCCAATTATTTTTGCTTGGCGTCCGCCGTTCGCCGTGATTTTTATCCAGACGTTTCCGCAAATTTTTCGACTTATTTGAATTTAATTTCCCTGTCTAAACGAGTAAATCGACTTTCGCCAACGTCTATCCCGAATTAACCAGACGAAAAAGAATTTTTAATGTATTTTCAGACCTTTTGAAGTATTTTTATCCGATTCTAAATTATTCTAGGCGGAAGTTTTTCAAGGGAAAATTGCATATGAGCAATTATTTAAGTAATATGAAAATTGTAACAATTCGAATTCGTCCAATTACAAAAATAAGAAATATAATCGTATGTAAATTTATTCGCGTAATATGAGATAATTTCATTTAAACGAAAAAGACAAATTTATAAACGAGCTGTATATATCACACAAACAATAATGCAGTAGAATTATATGACTCCTCTGAGGGCAAACGTAATATGTAAATTATGTTATGCGTATAACAGAAGTTTACATTTATACAACTGAATTCCAGCAAAAATTTATTCATAAATACGTAGGTAATGATATTTTTAAACTTTAAAAGTTGAAAAAGAATTTACAAGTAAAATGATTATGCAATGCTTGTAATTCTTTATCGATTTTGTAACGAATATGCAATTAGATTTATTCGTATTTCTGTTTAATAAATATATTTAAATATAATTGATAGTTCTAGTTAAAATAGTTCTAGTTAAATCAAAGAAATAGTTTTATCAAGAAGAGAAAGTATCCTATGATTTTATATAATTGGTTAAAATTTCACAAAATTCTACAATGAAATTAAATACAAAAATTCCTTTCGTTTTCACGTTATTCGTTGCATTAATGAATATTCCTGAGTAAATTTATTTTACCTCATCGATTGTTCGAAAAGTCGACGAAGGAACGATTTATAGACATTCAGTCATGGCAAGCTTCAGAGGATAAGGGTAAAAGTATAAAATACGATTCCCTACAATTGGATATTTCTTGAAAATCGTACGTTTCCGCAAAGACAAATGAACCGGAATCCTTCTGATTTTACACGACCGCGGATTTAGTGGGAGGATTTCCTTCGATGTTCTCCGATATTCCTTCTCCTCGTCCACGATGTCTCTCCCTTCGCACACTCGCAATTATCGCGTTTAAATCGAGTTAACCAATCAAGCTATCCCTTTTCGAGATCTCAAGATCGAGAATCTTGTAATTTTTGTATCGAAAGATTGATTATATAGTTTTTTTTTTAAATTATCTGAGAAATAATTATAATTTTTTATTAAACGACATTTAAAATTGTATTTTTTTTTACTTAAAATAAATCATTTAATCGATAGGCTATCCAAGAATTTAAAGAGTCATCGAGGTTTTAATATTATAAGGTTTATTATAAGGTTTTAATAATATACTTTTGTTTTAAAATTTTTCCAAATTTTTCATGTAAAAACGGTGGGAAAAAACAAAAGATTTTGTCATCAAAATTAATTCAAAAAATAGGAAAAATCATACCATTGAAATCGCTTTTTGTTTTATGTCGATATCTCAATCCGTTGCCGAGATATAAGCGTTCAAAGTTTCTATGACACTTAACATAGCGCAGAGATTATGAATGAACTCGCGACCCAGTGACCTATATTTTTTTTTCCTGGAAATGCGTACTATTTCTAGGAATCGCGTCTGTCATTCGTCTGGCGTTTGGGGTAGGTCGGTGAGACGAGGTGCGAGGGAGAGTTCCGAGTAAGCGAAAAGGACGGAGATGGTAAACGATTAAAAAATTACCCCTTCCTTTACACGACGATATCTCGGCAACCGGAAGTCGTATCGGGATGAATAAAAAAGCATTTTAAAGGGCAAGGTCCCGCGCTTCTAATCATCGTTTATTCGTTACCAAAATATCATTATCTTCCGAGTTATAGCGGTTCAAAATTTGTTTAATTTCAATAGCGTTTAATCGAATTTTATGATAAATTATGCGATAAATATGTTTATTTAGGGAAAAATCTTATTTGTAATGATCTTATCAATAGTGTATTAAAGATTCTAAATTGTTTTAAAAGTTATCTTATGTAAGTAATTATGTTAATTAAAGAGATATAAAAAAGATTTTTGAATTTCTTTTTTATATCTGCAGATATAAGAGATAAACTGCAGTCTGTGCAACACAGTTTGAAGACAGTCGTACTTTTCTATCTTAATTTCTATATTAAGAATATACTGCAGTATTCCATATTTATCCAAACGAAATAAATTTTATATCAAATATTTTCTGGTATAAAAATTTCATCAGAAAATATGATATTTCGCAAATAATTACTCTTTATCAAACTACTTATTTAATATCAAATCAATATCTATATATATTACAGAATGACACGAAATTCTGTGTGATACGAAATAACAACGACATCTTTATAACTTTCCGTTTATATTCATTTCCTATTTTCTCGTGTAGAAGAACACATACAACGAATAGATTATTACATTATATTCAACAAATTGCTTTCAAACACAAATTCAATTTATTAATACCATCTCGATATAACCTGTCTAAATACAAAATATAATTGAGTTAATGTAACAACCGAAGCAGAAACCTCGAGCATATTATCCAACGATCACAGGATTAAAACAAACGTCTACATGACCGCAAATCTTAATCTTAAAACCCATTCACTGACCTCGTACGCTTAATAAAGGAACAATGGAACACTCTTGTAACGTGTATCATATTTCCCATAGATACACGTACACACCCATAGAGTCAACCATATTCAAATAATCCGAGCTGAGCGAAAGACCAGAGGAATACACGAGGATGTATCTGACGAATTATCGCGTTTCATTGCACGGGGGTATCGATCAATCGTTCACGTCGTTTTAAATACGTGATACAAGAAGAATAGAGAGCGTAGATTGGGGAAACCATGGGAAACAAGATCATTGAATCGGATCGAAGAGGCGGCCGCCGGTGGAAATAATGACTCAAAGGGCCCGCTGAGGGTCTTTCACGAGCTATTCCTATTAAAAGGGATCAGCTCGGAAGCGTAATTACAGCGGAGGATGTCTTGAGAAGTCAGGGAGATTATGCACGGGACATGAAAGCGGATGAAAGCGTGTCGATTGTGTCGAGAATGAACCCGGTTAGGAAATACGTTTCCGGTTTAAGGAAATCCGAGATTCATAGATTGCAACGAGGTGCTTGACTCTGGAGTGAATCTAATTAGCTCGAGGATGTTCGAGTCGTACGTATATACCGTTTGATAAATCAGATCAATTGTTAATCGCGCTCGAATCTTGCATTTAAAGTCGGTGATAATCGATGCTTATAAATGTCTATAGAAGTTCCGTCTTCTTTTCTTGTCGATGCTATGAATCCTGCACGTTTTTTTGGATAATTGTATTTAATCGGAAAGCAATACTATTTCATCAGACAAATGGAAAATTAAATACTTATAATACTTGCACGATCTCGGAAATCTCATTACAAAGAAAAATTCAAATGGAGAAATTAACTTTATTAGGGATGGAAGTCACTTTGGTGCATGTTTCGTGATAATTTGTTATTTATGAGGAATGTGTACGAGAGTACTTATTATTATTTCGCGTCTAGAATTTTAATTCTAGATTCAAAACTAGACCAAAAGTTGTTGGATATGTGCGAGCGATTTATTTTTTTAGAGAAAGAAGAAGAAAAGCCACAGTTTGAGATTTATTAACAGATTCACGATTTCTTTTTAATTTATAATTTATAATAATACTACCCACGAATTCGAATATTTTAAATCACCGATGTGTTACAGTTCATATTTATTCAAGAGTTGTCATCGGTGTCGCTATCGAAATCAAACTGTCGTATCAAAAGTCCATACAGGACTCATGACGTATGAAAATAGTCGAGTGAGTTCACGTTGAGGGAATTCACAGTGAAATTTGCAGCAACAGGTATTTCGGCGTTGTTTGCACGTCTGCGAGTGACGTATTATTCTGAACGTTATGGATGTTTCTTCGAACTTTTTTTCTCTCTCTCTTTTTTTTTTTTTTATGTCACGAATCGTCATAAAAACGACGCACGGTTGACACGTCAACACCGTTGCGAATATTGTTTATTGCCCCGTGAAAAATCTGAAGAAGAAAAAAAGGGGGGAGAAGTTGAGAGGGCACGATTTCGAAAGTGTTGGACGAAACGTACACGCGGCAAAGCTTGTATCCAAGACGGAAATAGTCCCTTTGAATCTAAAATGCGACAGTAACTGGAAAAGGTACGTGACACTCCGTACAATATGTATCGAATGGTTTCGTCTCCCTGCGGAGAATACGGAAACGGGGCACGCGATATTCAAGACGCGATCTTCCTCATAGTCTCGATCCCCGGAGACGATGCCACATTAAACTTACATAATTTGCTCGCGTTATGTTTTTCCAGAATTCACTGTCAAATCAAACGCGAAGTCGCGCACCGCACGAGAATGCTCTTGGATAACAAAGGAAATGGACAAAGGAAGTGGAATATCTCTCAAGTGGAATATCGAAGGTGGGCTCGAGAAAAGTTTCAATGCTCTCAACGTTTTATCGATATTTTCAAGAAATTTGATAATAATAGGATATATAGGCTTGATCCATTTGCAATATTCCATTATGCAAATATTACGAATGGAAAGGATTTTTATGGATAAAAAAGATGTATAAGATATTCGTTTTCTGAGAAATTAAATTCGTTTCTCGATATTTTTTATTTTATGAAGAATAATCTTTGAATGATATCAACGTATATCTATGTGAAATTTTAATGGAGGAATTTATTCCTTCTGTTAATTTTATAATCGATTTCGATTTTATTGATTCCATCATGGATAAAAATCAAATTACAATTCTTCGTATATTTTTCCCAAACAATTGTGAAGAAGTATACGTATCAGAAATGAAAGTGTCATAAAGTATTTAAATCATTTATTTAGATGAAAAATTCATCCAATTCATAATTTTATAATTTGCTGATCTTGTCTGGGAAAAATCAACTTTTTACGCTGATGCTCTCAGTTTCTATTGATATTCGTGAACTGGAGCCAGAAGATAGGAGAAAAGAAGATCCTCGTGAAATTTTACTGCGCCCATAAACGCGAATACCTCCTCGCAAATCCGTATGCTCGCGTCTCTCCCCCATCGATTTTTCCAAGTCCTACAGTTATCAATGAACTTACACGGTTTCATCTTGGCTGTCTCTCCTAACGACAATGCGATAGAATCGAAGTATCCCAAGATATCAACCAGTTTTATTCCAGAGAATTCACTTTCTCACCGAATCACTTCATCGAATCAAATGAAAACTATTTACTCTTAACAACTGCTTACACTTTCTCGTGTGATTCATTTTTATCTTTCTAACGGATAAAAATTAACTGTTTCGTGCTCAATTTCACGCAACATAATCTAAGCTTTATTAAGCTTATGAATTATTATAATATACATCTTGAATACGTGGAATCAAGCAAGGTTAAAAAATCGACTTAAATCTTGACGACCTAACTCCTTTCGATGAAAAGTGTAGTACGTTCGAAAGAAAAAACTTAAAAGTCCTAAAAAGGATCTGAAGATCTTGAGATACATATTCGTATAATATTGCTTGAGGCTTGAGACGGAGAGAAAGTTTCTTCTGAAATGGATTATTACTTTGATAACACATTCGAAACGATCTTATTTTCACCTTATCTATTTATAGAAGAATACGTCGATATTCATATAGAACAATAGAATTTATTAATTGAGCTAAAAAATTTAATCGAGAAACGAGCAATGAATTTTAAATATCATTACCTGAAGATAAATAATTCACTAAACTTTGCACGTATGTACATTTTACATTTCTCCATTTTTTAGATTACTCGATAATCCAATCAATTCCAACTTTCCGAGGAAAAATTGTTTGCATCAGGGAGATGCAAATACAATTCCATAAACGGAGGGATAATAAACATTCAACTAGCGAAGGATTAAATCAAATCCAAGTCGCCATGTTGATTTTCGAATCTTCCCCGAATCAAACCGATCGTCCTCCACGGAGAAATTTCACGATGGTGCGGTCGCGTTAAAGGATTTTGGGACGTGACCCAATTCTCGTTCCCTGGATGCAATCATCGTTTGATGGTGGAGGGGCGAGGAGGACACCGAGGAGGAAGAAAGAGGGATTATGGAGAGAATCGTGGCGAAGGATCGTGCGGTCAAGAAGGAGATTTAGGCGGTGGAGGAAGTGCGGGGCACAACAATCACGGGCGATTGAATCGGCCTCGCGAGGGATCTATCGATTCTGCCCGATACCATCTTGTTTCTGGCAGGAGAGAAGGCAAAGAGAAAGGAGGCGAGGTTGTAATTTGTTGTAATTGGTTCTTTCGCTTCGAGACTTCTTTGCGAGACTTCCGATTTAAGAGGTCCGTTTGGTCCGACTTTAGAGATTGGACGGCGGCACCATTGTTTGGTCCACTGTTGTTTGGTTCCCTTAGCTGGGGAGGGAAAGGGATTTAAGAGAATTTCGAATGATCCGGAGAAATTAATTTTATCGCCAAGTCGAGTGGAAATCGTCTAACAGGATCTTTCGGCAGAGGGATGTGGCTAAAGGATATTAATTAAATTTCTAAATGAACGTTTATTGATTTATCTGACAGGTGATTTATCTGTTATTTAGTAATTTTTTTCCTCTAGGAAAATATAGCATAGAATTATACGTAAAAGAATATTGTTTATTTATTAAGTTATATTCAAATCAAGTACATTAATTTTTGTGTGTTTTTTAGTCTTTAGAATCGGTTATTTAAAGATGTCTATATTTATGAATATATGTATAATAATGTATAATAATGTATAATATAACATATGAATATATATATAATATATTGTAAACGCGATAAATTATTATATATAATTATGGAAATTGAACTAGATCCAAATGCAACATTCGAGAATAAGGAAGGAAATGAGCATTGCGAATTACTTTTACCTATGCGCACGAATGCACAATAGCATTACAATCTTTGTATCCAGCTTATCTGCGCAATAATTGCATCTTGGTTCTCGATTCACATGCATTCGTATGTATGTACACGATTTTAATGCTTACTAAGATGTAGTATCCTCAGTTACACCAAGTCCTGTACACTATAATCCGCCACTAATACGGTTTGTAATCTCGTATCACACCTCCTTTACACGCAGGAAGTCATATCTATGCACGTATTCTCTTCAAATTTATTACGTTAGATTTGCATACGTCAAATAGGTATCTATCCTTTTTCATCTTGTGCAAATTTGAACTTTGACATCTGTTGTCTTATGTTTGAAATTTGCACTCTCTTATGCTCCAATATTTTCGATGCTTATTTCGTGTATTAATAAGCGATTAGCATATTTTCTCGATTCATCTGTAACTTTCTCTTTCATTATTAATTCTTATTTAAAAACAACAAAACCATATCCTGAATAGAGGATAAATACCTTCATTCAAGAGATACATGAAATACATGAAAAAGTCGAAGAAATTTATTCAAAATTTGAATTTAATATGTATGATACGATATAAAAATTCATGGTTCGAGTGGAGCATAAAATTAAATAAAACAGTAATTAAGAGACACTACGGATACCATCGAGAAGAAAATTTTATTTTATATACAATTGATATACAAGATTTTTATTATAATATTATATGTTATAATAATAATTTCTCAGGTTTCCTTCACTTCTCATAAATAAAGATAAATATGTATCAAGAAAAAAAAATTTCAGAGACATCTTTTTAATAATGTATATTTAACATTTGTTACCTTTCACTTGTCGTGAAAGTGTATATTATTTAAGAAAAAAATTACAGTTGGAAAAATTCAAGAATCCCCTGAACGAGACAAAGGGGGAAAAATAAGAAAAGAATTGAAGATCGGAGCAAATGCGGAGAAGAAGGAACTTTCTCGTCCGTGTGGCAATGGCCAAGAGACTCAGGAATGTATTTGAAAGTTTACGAACTTAGAGAAGGGTTTTACTTATGTATTAGTTCATCACAGAAACGACTATTGCCGAGACGGATCCAGCTGCGCCCTTCTTGCATCAATCTTTCTTTGCTTTTTCATTCTCTGTTCTTTCAACTATTAATGAAAAATATTAAAACACCGAAACACGGACCTGAATATGAACAAAAATATCAATAGTAACATATGGAAATCAAAAAAAAAATAAATAAAATAAAATAAATAAATAAAAACATCTCTTGTCCGATCATAATAAGATCCATTACAACTTTGTGATTTAATTAAACATGAAAATAATATTTACAATATTTCGTGTAATGGTATATAATGAATATTTTGTTAAAGAAGATTTAAATTTATTGAAGAAAAATTAAAGAGAAAAATTAAACTAGAAAAAGACAAAAATCGACGAGAATTGTTTTTGATGTGAAGTCTTTGATTTTTCAGGAAAACATTTCCATTCATTGATTTCACATTTCTGAATTCATAATTATCTCAAAATCTCGTCTTAATATCGATTATAATATCAAGTAAATATATATGATATAAGATTTAAAATGTATACCATTTTAAAAGATCAATCTTCGCTGAAAGAAATGATTTCTACAAATTTTTAATCGCAATTTAAAAACAATTTAAAATTTTAGTTATCTTTTATTGAAAATAAAACATATTTTTAATCAGAATATCCTGTATATATATATCGAATGAATTTACGACTGGAATACGACTAATCGACATTATTCATCGCCACATTACAGAAGGCTTTTCATCCATTATCGTTCCTTTTGTTTCTCGATGCTCAACCATGTTCTACAAGATATTTCATGCGTCAAATTAGAAAAGAAAAATTCTCCATCCAATTATACGAATATACGAAACAATGGAGTTTAAATTAAACGTGTTTTGCAAATAAGTGTTTTATGATGTGTTTTATGAATTCATATTCCCAACGAAAAGAAAAACTCATGTAAGGTAATTAAATATAAATATAATTGGTATAGAGAATGATGTAAATTTTTCCCGTATGCTGAATTCGAACACGTTCAAACGTATTTTTCATTGTAATTATAGAAACGATCACGTTTCTACCGGTGTAAAACGTGTGAATTTTACAGATGCTTCTTTAATTTCCTGGGATTTATATTTTAAACGTTTCGTAGAACGTTCTCATCATTCCTATTTTTCGCGTTAATATTTATTTGAATTGCGACGAATGTTTCCCTTAGAGTTCTCATAAGATATACATTTCGTAAAATATTTGCCTTTTTTAAATATTTCAAATATTTATTTCTAATAAAGATTCCAAATTTTTTTTATATTATACGAATCATTAATTTTTTATTCGTATACACAATTTTTTATTTAAATTTTTTGATTATAAATGGCTGCATACGTGACATTTATCATATCTTTGTCAACACACGAGAGAGCGTGTAATATGTAAATATTTTATCTTTGTACGCATTTTTTTTTAAATCATATTTACATTAAAGATAAAATACATAAAATATAAAAATATTTTTTTTTATTTGTGATAAGTATCAAAGTATATGTGTCAGAAAATATTATGATACTTATTAACAACAAAAAAGTAACAATAATTTTAAAGAAATTATCAATACATGAGCCTAATAAAATTTCAATCTCATAATCATTGGACACATGCCTTCATCCAGGATCACTAAAAACAATCGCAAGTTTGACAATCGATAAAAATTCCGTAAGAAACATATATAAATAAACCAAGCTGTTTATCGAGCAATGAGATAATAAATTGGATTGCTCGTAATGCCCTAACGTAGTAAAGTTTATTCAGGCCTTAAAGTGCACATGCGAATGCCAACATTTCGCACGAACAACTGTACTGCACGCACGGTTACCCTTGCAAGAAATCGAGAAAGGTTGCCATCCAGCCTCTTGAAGGTTCATCTTCAAATATTTAATGAACCCTCGCGCGAGTTTATTACATTTTTAACGTCCGCACGAGGCTCGTAAGGACGAAGACATGCCAGAATAAAAAAAAGTGGAGGTGAAAACAAGCGAGAAAATGCAGCTGAAAAAGAGCGTCAGTCAGGTGGAATAATAGGTTCACCGATTCCAGGTGGCGAAATCTCGAGTCGACACCGTCAAGATACTAATTTAATAATACGCACATCAGTCGTGATTCCAATCGGATTCTCTCTGCATCGCCATCTTTTTTTTTTTTTTCTCTCTCTTCTATACCGTAATGTTCTTTCCGTGTATCGCCGTTTTATAACAGACCTTTCGTACCCATGTCTCTCTCTTTTTAAGCTCCACACATCTTCCTCTCGCTCTTTTTTCTCCCTTACTCGAGAATAAGAGATTGCACGCATTTCGATTAGAACTTTCGCTTTTCGTTCCACGTGTCGTGAAAAATGATAACGCGTCACATCAGGGGAAAGAAAAATGGTTTCTCTGTAGAATCTGAGGGAAAAAAGTACTCCAATCCGTGCACCGACCGAGAATTGATATTTTTCATGATGAAACTGAATCGAAATTCAGACACTTGGCAAGCATGTGTAGGAGAGATAAGAGTAGAATGACGAAAATTCGGATTGAAATTGTAGAATTGTTGGCTAGAAATCGTGAAGAGGGATTATATTTCTCATATCTTTTCTCGTTTCTACGCATATATAATAGGAACTTCTCAACATTGTCTCAAATTTTTTTATTCTTTATCAATGATATCAAATATATTTGTCAACGAAAAATCAATTACGAATGTCTTCGTGTATTGCATAAGAATTTGCAATAAAGTTTACTCATTGACGGTTGATAGTTTGAACTTTTCTCAAGAAATACGAAACAGTTTTCCATTTGAATTTAATACAAATGTTACTATCAATACCACAATCATTCTGAATTTTTGCATTTTCCACTTTCGCGATTTTTTATGCTTATCAAAGATCAATATTCGATATCGCGTTAAAAAAACATCACTTTTCAGAAATAATTCATCCATCATTTCTTTCCACTTCGCGTATTAATTTATTCCAAGATCGAACGATTGAACCCCTTCATCATTGTGTACGCCACAAGAATTTTTATCCCACGCATTAACACTCTCATCGTGAGTTGGAAATAATACAAGTTTACAGCTCGTGTTTCACGCCCGCTCCTCAAATCTGCATATTTCCTTGGTTAAAATTCTCGAATGTCGTTAAGACGGTTTCACGATGTTGAAGCTCCATGTTGAAAGGAAGGTCTACGGGGTAAGGGGTGGAAAACGCCGTTAGCCAGTGTTCCCGGCAAACGTAATTTCAGGTATTAACCGGCAACAAGCTTGTTCCACTCGACCATCCGACCAACCGCAGATATCCCCGCGTAAAAACAGGAAGAAGTTCCGTTTCCGTCCACGGGAAACTTTTACACGCTTCGTTATGATTTCAACGATGGAACATCCTCCGGCCTGTGTATTTTCTTACGGCCTCGCTTTCATCCCCCGTTTTTCCCCCGCATAAAAACCGCGAGATGAAAAGATACACATCGGCTCAGAATTCGAACCACCCCTCTTATATTTCCAATGTTTTTTCTTTCTTGCCTCTTGCCGGCAAGAGTAAGCGAGCATTTCAATTCCTACCTGCGAATAACGAATTTCATCCCCCAAAATAAAAGCAATGAAAGGTAATAATTCGGTGCTTATTACGGTTCAGGCTCCCGAGGAAAAAGTAGATTTCCGTTGCGTAACAAGATTACGTCGTGCAATCGTGACTTCTGTGTGTACTCTTTTACTGGTAATGCCCATTACTTTCACAATTTTTGTTGAAACAAAAATTCTTACCTTCGTCTCGTTTCGTACTTCTCAACTTCCTTTTGCAAACAAGAATATGCATTTATATATATAAAAAAAAATCTTAACCCATTATTGTCAATTTCCACGCATAAAATTCGATCACACAACGAAAATTCAAAACATCCGTGTATACATATACTACACACTTAGCTCGAAAAAAACACGCGTTCATAGTCTCGTTGGAAAATGCGTCTTCATCTCTGGCCAATGCTTCACTACCCCATTTATTCGTAAGACGGTCACGTTTTACTTCAGTCGCGTTACTTCGAGCCGCGGTGAATCAACTAAGCGTTTCCGTGTATCCCCGCGTGTTTATAGCATATATCCATCGAACATCTTCCTTCTTTCCTCGCCTCGTAACTCGTATCTCGAGGAGGTAACCTCGGCTTATTTTCCAGCCGTGGGCTGAGCGCCTACGCGGTTACACGCTCGGCTCGGTAAACCGGTGGCCGGTAAACGGGCACCACGCGCTCGTAAAATGCGGCGATCGCAAGACCGCAATAAAGACTTCGACCTGGTCGTGCGGTTCGAGATGGAAACGCGAGAGCGGGAGAAATGGAAAGAGGGCGGTCAGGTGGGGGAGAGAAGTGCACCCGTAACCACTCTCCTCCTCCTCTGCTCATTGCATCGAAGCTCCGGTCGTACGTAAAGGGATCGGTATTTATGGTACTGCCACATTGATTCGTGTAAAGCCGACGCTACTTGATCTGTTCAGCGTGGTAAAGTAGTAGCCGCCTCGAAACCACCGAATGAATTCGGTTCGCTCGGATGCTCTCCGGGTGGGGGAGGATATGGTGCACGTGTCGGGCTTTCGTGGATAGAGACATTAGCAAGGGTTACTTTATGTACTTTATGCACCTTTATCGGGCCGACGATGAAAATTTTATGTGGAATGCGTCTGTGATACATCGCTCGATTGATATATATTGGTCTTCTTGTTCCTCTTTTTCTTCTTCTTCTTTTTTTTTTTATTGGTTGTTAAGAAAGAGTCTTGCGTTTTTTCATCTTTTGTTTTTATAATTGGGATAGAGATTGGGGAAGTTAAGGTTAAATTTTTAATCGATGGGTTAAGCGAGGATTTTTAGGGGGATTTTTAAAGCGTGTGATTTTGGTCTTTAATATTGTTTCGTTAAATAAGAGAAATAAGAAAGTTTGATTGTTTGTCGAATATAAATACGATGATGATAAAAATTATGGAATAAAATTAGGAACGTTACTTTTACTTTATGCATTTATGGAAATTTTGTTAAATTCATTCAATACCTTGATCCTTCATGCACCCCCGGAATTTTCACGTACGTGTCATAATAAATTTCGGTAATTTGTGCCCCGGCCGCAATGAATTTCACGCGTGTTATTTCCATAGCCATGTCCCCGGAAAAATATAGCGGCACGAGATAACCAGCCAACAAAATATGTACCGGCAAAAATGCTTCCAACACTGGAGAACTGGTCGATAGCAAGACCGATTTTAGGCTCAATTAATCTGCCATGCAATCTCGGTTAATAGAGAACGACTAGACTTGGGGAGGGAAAAAAATAAAAGAATAATAACGACTTTAATATTATTTAAAAATGTAGGAAATTATAACAAGTGAAGTATAAAAAAAAGAAATTATCTCATTTCTTCATAAAAGTCTCAAAATTTCTGGTACAATTTTATTAAAACATTTCCTTTTCTCGTAATAGAATTTTTTATTTTTGCTGAAGTTTCATGAAAAGATCAAATTTGAATACCATCAAAAGATTTGATTTTTTTAATTTCCCCCTAATTAAAAATTCTGCAATACAATATGTACGAAATAAATTTAATTCAACAAATGATGAATTTTCAAATAGTATAATAATTTCCTTTTTATGGAAACTGTACAACAATTCCTCTAAGACAGTTCCAAAATCACTATGTGTTAATAATTGGTACTAAGAAGGTGTCGATTGGGATGTAACTTGCTGGTAATTAACCGGTTCTCGGTAACCGCGAATGGAAACGGAGACAATTCAACTTAACCCTATCTGCCTGTAATTAATAATACAGTTAGATAGCCAGTGAGAGCGTGGTGTATCCAGGGGAGGAATTTCTCCAAGTTGGATCGAATTGTCTCCCACGAAACGGAAGCACGGCCGTGCAGATTCGTCGGCCTGCGATGGTTGCCACGGAGATCATGTGCCACGGGTTCAACTTAGATCAAGTTATAATCGCGTCAGATATTTGACCGGCTAACATATAATTTTCCATTCCCCTATCAATTTCATCCTTAGCCAGATTTCCAACCATCTATCACTGGACGAACCGCGTAGATTGTGTTCCTTCCATCCTTGTGTCAACGCCACCTGCGACGGCCCGTTTCCGTTTCCGTTTCTTCCTTGCGCGAGAATATGTCCGCGAGAACGTTTCGTTATTGTTCTCGATTTTTAAGATGGAAAAATTCTTGTTTGGATCGTGATTTTAAATTGTTTATCAGGTTATCGGTAAGAAAAGAATCATTTTGTGAGGGAAAAATAAATAATGATTTATAGAAATTCTATAGAGATATTTAGAATTATGTATATCTCTGATACGTGTAAAATCAGTCATATGAATCTTCGTATACATTAGTTTAATCAAAGAAATTGATTTACTTCGAAATTCGAAAACTTTTATTTTAAGTAAAAATTAGTAGGTGTAAGACAATTATTTTTTTGATGGAAAATCACTTTTTATTTAAATATTTTATTTATTTAAGTGTAATACTTATAAAATTACAAAATTTTTGATCGGTTTTAATAACCAATTTATTATAATTGAAATATAATTTGCATAATGTATATGAAAATTTATATGACGGAATATTAATATTATTATATTAATATTTCTTTCTTGCTCCATCTTTAAATATATATTTAATGTATTTATTCATATTGAAGTTCAGGATAACATTCGATTTTGTGTTATCACCCTTCATCCTTTTTCGATCATTCATCTTAAACATTTGATATCATATCGAGTTTCCTATTTTCGGTTCACTGAAAGTGACACGATTGACGCGTCCCTATCCATTTCGTCAACGTTTTTCAGACCTTTTCTTGCGCCCGATATACGATCTTTTTATATACGAGAACGTTTCATCGAAACGATTTCAGATTCTTTCTCTTTTTTGCTTTTTGCCTGTCTTCCTTGCGAATCTCGAGAATACTTAGCTTAGTCGCTAAAAATCGTTATGAAAAAATCGAATACGACGGATTGATATTACGACACAAAACATTTATAGACCAAAGTATTTGTTAAAATATATTTCTGAATATAATTGATATAAGCTAGAATAAACAATCAAATTATAAATAGAATATATCTATTCGAGTTTAACATCAAAAAGTTATAATACAGTTCAAAATTTGGACGAAAGGATCGAGGCATACAAAAACAAGACTATTGTTAAAAAGTGAAAGCAGCATCAATTTTATACAAATGATAATAAAAATCGTAATCAAACGATACACGGTATATTTACAAGTAAACGAACTTTGAACGTCGACAATAATTTTCATGATTATTGCCTCCCGCTTCAAGCAATAACTCTAATAACATAATTTATTATACATCACGTTGAATACAAATGCGTAATATTGTGGTTTTAACAAGTTTCGCGGCTATCCACAGTCTGGATAATTTACCCATAGATAATCGAGAGTTTACTGTTACAGAAACTCTCACAGTTCCCTTCCTCTTTCTCTTTCTCTCTTCATCATCCATACATGCTGATACGTAAATGGCCTAAGTTCATTCTTACGTAGAAGCGACAGACGATCGGAAAGATGGATGGATACTCGACATTATCGTATAAAAAAAAAAGAAAAAAAAAATGTTTTAGTGTTTTATTCAAAGGGAAATTTTCATGTTTAAGTGACTCGTGTCGCGGCAGAATTCGAGTGCTTACTCGTGTTTAACGTCGACCCGCGCCCCGTAAAAACCCATTAAACCACAAAAAGGTACGATTAACCGGCTTCTGGTACAACATAATTCAATCTTCTCGCTATGCTCCAGATGCTTATAAAAACGCAATTTACTTTATGAAGCGGTCATAAAACGACCCGAGTAAATGGACTACCTTCTAATTATAGTGCGTCAAAGGTAATGGGTGAATTGGTAATGGGTTCCATTTGTACTCGTGGGGGATGATAATCTTTAAATGTAAATAATTTCGTAATGCAAAGATACGAATGATGGTTGACAGGCGTTTACAATCTTTTTAATTTTTTTTGACAATAGTGTGAAAGTAGATATAATATCGAGTTTTATATATATATGTTTTCTAAATTATGTAAAAGGATATATTACCAAATTGTTATCGCGTTCAATTGATCGATCGATCTTTTGTAAATTGAATGTAAGTACATTAGGAAATATTATTATCCTAGACAATAATTTCGTAATTTTCTCTGACTCAAAGTCTGTTTTAACCCACTCATTCAATGTACAATTCGTAATAGATTTAATTCGAAAGATTATACAAATGCATTCATTGTAAAAAGAATTAAATTTTCAAATAATCAAAATTAAACCAATTCTAAAAAGTATTCGAATATAAAATCAGATAGAACAAGCATATAGATTCGTCTCATTATTTCTATTCTTTCATCCCAGTCGTAACATTATACGAATTATTACATTATAAGAATTTCTCTGTATTCGTTGCTCCCTCATCATGCACGAATCTTTCTGCTCATTCGCAAAACGATGATCCTCCCTCCTCTGCCGACGATAATATCCATATCATTTTCTTCTATAATATCCATACCCATATCGTCCCCTTAATCCTCGTTGTTCGATTTCGTTTTTCACCCCTCTTGGGGATACGGTAATCGAGGGTAACTCGATGAAGCAAAAGGGACAACAAAATTTCCATAATTTCCTCTAGTTGTCTCAAGAACCGTTCTCGCGTTTGTTGCAACAAAGGCAACAAGAGAACTGAGAGAAGTAGCAAACCAAAACAGAACTCCCTATGGCCAAGATTCGAAGAGATGACCAACCTCGGACGAACTTCTTACCGTCCCAAGACTGTGTGATTCACACTCTCGTGTCAAAGCTTGTCTCTCGATTATGTTTCCTCTTGGCTCTGATTTAGTTTCGTATGTGTATGTGTGTTTGTGTAGATACATACAAGTAGCCTCGTCTCGATCTAGCGTTAAGTGGATAACAGTAACTCTTTATATCCTGACGGTACTTTGCAGTAACATTGCAGAATAGTGCTCTTTTCAAGTATTCCGAGATGTTCGTTATATTATTACCAATCTATTATATTCGATGTTATATCCCATATAATTTTACGTAATTATTATGTATTTTATTGGAATCGGATTATTTTTATTTTTATAGAAAATTTTTCGTAGAAGATGAGTAAAAAAATTATTGACGAAGAATTAACGATCGTTGTCTTTGAAGCAGAATAAAAATTTCGGTAGAAAAATTTTTAAGCTTTTAAGCATTGGATTTAGAAGTAAATTGAAAGATAGCGGGGAGAAGGAGAGAGTAAACCGCTTGAATAAACCAGAGTTTTCATAGAGCGATCTCTAAACCAGAGGAAGGGATGTTGAGAAACCAACAGCGTTCCTATTCTATCTTTGTCAAACGAGCTCTCGCGTTGAAGCTCATGAATATCAGACGCATTCGTGTCCAACCTCTAACTACCTCGCGTTAACACATAGGCCAAAGCAAATGAGCTACACGAATGTCTATGCATAGCGGAAAAGGATACATATAATTACTACAGTCTTACTAGTACCAGTGATAAATCTTTTTTCCATAACATATGTTGCTTTTCCTTAATTCGCTTGAACTCAAAAGGGTGATATAATAACTTTCAAAAGGGTGATATAATAGGGATTTGAAAATGAATGGAAGAACGAGTAGCATTATTATAAGTGGAAATAGATATGATAAATTAATATCAGATTCATTAATTTTAACAATCTCAATATATTCAATACACGTAAATATTATTTCATATACTATATTCAGTACTCAGTATTAAGTGAGGAAAAATATAATCAATCTTGAAATTCGTAGGAGATCAAAGATCATCTAGGATAGTCAACTCAGAAAAATTAAATATAAAAAATTAATCATTAAACCAGAACAACGATATATTTCCATAAAAAAAAGTACAAGAATATTTTTATTATTTTACTATTTTTTTTCTTTTCTTTTATTTATAAAATGTCTTTAAATTTTTATCAAGAAAATTCATAAATAAGAACGTTATTCTGGTTCAATTCTCAATAGAAAAATATTGCATTTATATTATATAATCCGCTTTAATTTATCACGTTTAAATCCTTGTTAAAGTAAAGCATACGTGGATACATTTAAAAAAAAAAAAAAAAAAAAAACGAACGTTTTCCTTTGCAAAAGATGAGGATGGAACAGATATAAAAAGTTAAACGTCATAATTTAATTGTCGCTCGTGCATCTTTTCCCGGAGAATACTGTGCTCCGTGGCCATACGCCGGAAGAAATATACGATGATGGATGTAAAAGTCAAGAGATACAAAGCGAAATTCCCGGTACTGTCCAGGGAAACGAATGCGTACGAGAAAATGGACGTAATAATATGTACATGTATTTCAAAAGAGAATTACGCCACCATTAGAAATACAAATGACACGGTCGCATTTTATCTGTGTCGTTATTTTTCCTGTTTATTTTCTAATATTTCGACGAACCTGTGCCCGTAATCCAAATGCGTAATCGCAATTACGAATTTGATATTTACACGAGGAAAATAAAAGCAACGTTTATACGAGTATCGTAGTGTATACGTGTCCGTGTAGCAAAATTAGAAGCGCGCAAATTGCATTCAGGCGTAACGTTAAACACCGGTAGTGCTATTAAATTGAAATATCGTAGAACAGTTTTGTAAAAACGGAAAAAAATTGATCATCTTTAGCATTGTTCGATTGTTAAAAATTCACTTCCATTTAAATTTTTTTGCGCAATAATTTGTAAAAATAACATCGACAAATTGTAAAAGTATAAAATTTTCTTTTATAATTTTACATTTTGTAATTACTGTTATCTTGTATGATTAAAATAATAATAGATATTATTAATGAAATTCTACAAATCACAAATTTACAAATTAGAAGAATGATGATAAAAGAAATGAGGATTGTGAAAAAATTTAATATGTATGCGTATAACACGTGAAACTTTTTTATTGAATGTGAAATATTTTTCAAGTTATTTTTCAAGATTGTGCATACATTTTATAATTTATAAAGCAATATGTCTTTTCCACGAAAATACAGGAAGCAATTCATGCAGAAATAGAGCAATCAATATGAAGGACGAATGATTGATGCCATTGATGGCCACCTATTAGTATTGCTAACAAAAGCCTTGTCGACAGATAGAGAGACAAGTTTATTGGAAACATGTTATTTCGTTGATAGACTGACACTCTGATGATGCGTGATAACACGTATCCGTTAATAGGCTGTTTGCACATACCATCTATCTTACCTTTGCAAAAATACAAAATTCATATTTAATCTTCAAGTCTTAATTTAAAATTTTCGTATAAATTCTCAATCCTTTTCAAGAAAAGAATTAACAATAATTAGTTAGAGATTTATTTGCCTACCAAAATTGTATGAATTGAAACAAAGTAGCATTAAATCGAAATAAAAAGACAGGTAAAAATAAAGATTACATTATCAATAAATATTCTTAATAAATATTATTAATATCGTTGAATTATCTCGAAAACATTGAAGCGTGTCAAAAATATACAATAAAATTTTTATATCATTATCAATAAAATACAAGCCCTTTAATACGTCCCCTGTAACGAAATCTAAACAATTCAAAATGGATATCTAAAGAGATAAAAAGAAATATTATACCTCCCAATACACTTGAGTTTTCAATAATGGACGCCAATAGTCGATACCATTCAAGATCGCAAACAAAGAAAGGAATAAATGCATGAAAAATTCCGTAAAGAATCGAATGATGGCGTTGTAAGTGGGAAGGGATGAAAGACACGGCACAAAGATAACAAAATATACTCTACATTCCCTCCCTCCCATTCTCTATTTTATGCTAATCCCAATTCGAGACCTAGCGTTGTATCTCCCTTTCTTCTCCACGTTTTGAAGCAACGAGGCGATCGTGGAACGGTGAACAGACAGAGCATTTCAATTGGTTGCTTTTATGCGTTTGGTTATACTTTCAAAAGTCTCACCCCCAATCTCACTCGGTACAATTCGAGAATTTGCAATTCCCGGCGTCGGCGGCGCGTGTGCACACCGAAAGAGAGAGGTCTGATGCCGTTATCTCCGCATACTTGCACGAATCTCTAGCCCGTACGATGTGCGTCTGCATTCCTTTCATCCTCGAAACGGAGAATTAGAAAGGACGAAATTCGTAGAAAGCTTGATAACGTTAAAGGAAGATGGAAATTTTTGTTGCAAAAGACGAGGATAGGAGACACTGTTTTCTTCGAATATTCAAAACGATCGTGTTTTTAACGTATAAATAATCACAATATTTGAGATCCAAAGATAGAAAGAATTGACGGAACAAAAGCATCGATCAATTCTTCGATTAATTCTAGATAATTTCTTTCGTTTCCAAAAAATATTAATCGCGTGTCCAATGACACCAAAAGGCGAAAAATTTATTAGAAAGTAGCGTGAAAATTTGTTTTATCGTATATTTAATAATTCTCGAGCAACACTTATAATTAAACTTTTAAAACGATGTTCCCTCAATTTCTCGCATAAAGAAATTATTTATTATTATTATTATATCTGAAATTAAGGATTAATATTAATATTAATCCTTAACCTCAACAGTTTACTAAAAAATAATTGGAGGACGATTTGTTTTCAGAAAAAAAATTATTCTCAAATTAATCAAAATCCATTCGTTTACTATCCCCATTTACTTACTCGGCTTCGATTCGAACGAAAGTATATTAACAAGAGGCGCTATTCCGCGTCCAATTTTTTCCAGGGTAGAAAAACCCAAAGTAAAAGGGAAACGTGTCTTACTCGCGCACACGTTCACCATCTCCTCGCAATCCCCTCGCAGTAGTAAATGCTTTCGGACAAGAAACCGTCCTCGCGGTTTCCTTTCACCGGTGTGCACCTCGCTCGTGAGGAAGTCTTCTCGAGCCAAGGATTTCCTTTTCCAAAGAGCCATTGGGGCTACCGCGTCACAAAAGGTTACATAACGCATTTCTTGTCCCTTTCTCTCTCTCTCCCTCTCTCCCTCTCTTCTCCCCATCATTTCAAACCTGTTTTTAAGGTGGATCGAACATGCC
This sequence comes from Apis laboriosa, assembly GCF_014066325.1. Lineage (NCBI taxonomy): Eukaryota > Metazoa > Arthropoda > Insecta > Hymenoptera > Apidae > Apis > Apis laboriosa. Next base: position 32,345 of record NW_025221536.1, read on the forward strand.
AATAATGCCATAGGTTACGTGCACGCGTACATTCGAGCTCACCTCGCCGTAACGAAATCATTAACCTGTTTCTGCCAGACCCTCCCAACGATAACGTAATCGCGGCATTTGTTGGTTAAACGCGTGTCATTTAGCGGGAGAGGCTGTGTGCGGAAGGCGAACTCAGTCGAGGCTGAATATATTCCATGAATAAAACGTGATCGACGGAGAATAATCCGTATCGGAGTGGTTGTAAAGGAGGGATCGAAGTGAGAGCGTTTCGAATTTTCTCGTGGCGGTTGGTTTGTTTGGTCCAATTAAAGGACGGGTGAGATATGATAAAAAATATACGAGGAAATACGAGGCCGAAGACATGGTGCTCGAACGAGGATTACCGGTTGAAGGATGGAGATGGTATCTCGATGTCTGCGACTTCTGGTTCGTGGAGTTGTAAGGGCAACAAGGAAATCGAAGGTATGGTGTATCTGGGTACCAGAGTGGTACGACAAGGAGACCTCTTCGTCTTGGAACCCTCGAGGATGGTTGTCGTCGATTCTAAGCATCCCAGGTATAGATTTTATCCCGAATCACGTTTATTTTTATATTTAATCTGATTATAAATTTATTTCGAATGATATTCAAGTGTTTTAACTCTTGACGAGACGAGAAAGTTTGTAAATATTGAGAATTTACGAAATAATGTACGTTCTCTGATTGAATTCTTACGTATTGTTATAAAATAATTAATGATTTTTGCGATAGATGCAAAAATTATTAAATGATTAATAATAAAAATAACGTTAAAACACTTTTCTTATGATTTAAAGTTTGTTGATATTGATCAAAATTTGTGAATCTCGTTATGTATTCTTCGAATGTTTGAGTTTCGTTTATCCTAACGACAAATGAGATATTATATATTATTAAATTTATACAGGAGAATAAACAGATAAGAGGTATATGTTACACAAAGTTTCATGTCGAGGATCGAAACATTAAAGTGGTTTTACTCTAAAGGTTAAAGGTGTATCTAATGATATATTTTGAAGTGGAACGCCTGATACATTTAACTGCGTAAAATGTGAATATTTTTGGATACTTGAATATAATTTTATTATGTCTACGTGAATTTTGAAAAACAAATATTTGCAGACAAAATGCTGTATGATTTCATATTTTATTTTTTGTCTTCCACTTTTTTAACTTCTACAAACTTATACAAATATTATTCCGTTCGGGATCGTTTTAATCTGTGTACATAAAATTCAAATTTATCAAGATATGAGAATTTGGCATTTTCGGTTACAATTATTTTTATATCGAGGGAAATATTTAAGGTATTTATTGTAGCAAAAATTAAATTGACAGTAATTTCAAAATTATCTTTAAAGATAAAAATAAACTTATTTGTATGGAAATTTAAATTCATACAACATATCTCGTATATGTTGCGATAATGTATTGAAGATAATTTATTAAAATTATTTTCAACAAGTGCATATTACATAAAATTATTACTAATTAAGAAAAATATAAAAAATGTTTTACTATTTCATAGATTTATTTAATTATAAACTTTTTGTTAGAGATAATATTGCAGATATTGCAGATGAGAATATATAAATATTATTCTCTTAAAATCTTTTGACATGACTTGATATTAATTTTTGTTAATAAATATCGAATCAAAAAAATTCTATCCAGATCATGATACAAGTCAAGAAATAAACATATTATAAAAAGACAACAACAAAATGCAAACAAAGAATTATTTATTGTATCATTATTGAAATAATAACATTACAAAATTATTCGAATAAATCATTATTATCGATTGATAATAAATAGAGAGAGAGAAAAAAAAGTCTTCGTTACAAGAATTAATGAACAATTATTAAACGGATAAAATATTCGAGGAAAAAGAATTTATTCGAAAAAAAAAAAAAAGACTCTGAACAAAACTGAACGCACACGTGTGTTCCACCGAAAGATAATTTGATTTCGAAGGGATAAACGATAAAGAATCAAACGATCGAAACGAGGAAAATTGAATTGGACAGGCAGAGTACCTCGTGCATGTGAAACTATTCGAATGGATTTGGGATATGCAGTTGGAAAAAATACCGGGGTAGCATCTGTTGGTACTCGACTTTCATTCTGGAAGACGTTCACGTTTACCTTCTTGCAAACCTTGTTGCATGGAATTTGCAAACGCGTGCACGTGCGTGCCATTCGTTCGGATCCCCCCGCCTGCGAAAAGGATAGATAGGGTACAGGTGCAAGAGGGTGAAGTGGCGACCTGCAATTGCAGGAACTGCCGACCACGGATGCATTCTTGCTGTGCACGTGATATACGTGATATACGCTGTTGCGTTGAATAAACGTATTCTCGTTATTTCTCGATTGGATAACGTTCCGCGAAAACGCATAAACAAATGCCCTTGCTTTAATTTTTAACGATCTTAACAGTACCCCCTCTCTCCAAGGCTTATGCTTTAATATACGTTCGTTAGAGGATTTATCGAGCAGTTGGAAAGTTTAATACGTAATGGTGGTAGTGGTAGCTTTTGGGAACGATATTTGTTGGATAGAGAAAACTAATCGTGATTAATAGAGATATTTATACGAGAAGAGGAGGAAATTCTGATAAAGAGGAAATTAAATTCTTAAAAATGGCCATAAATGGTTAGAAGAAATCGGATTGTACGAATCGGAGGATTATTAAGAATGAGAAGCAAGGATAAATTTAAAAAAAATTCAAAAAAATTCAAAAAAGAAAAAATATTAATTTTGTAATGATGTTGGAAGAAAATTATTATATTATATTGAAATTATATGCAAATCTTTGGGTTCAAAGAAATATTAATATATGATAATTATTATTATTCTTCTATTTGTTTAATTATTGATGAAATCTCATGATTTAATAAATTGGATGAAAAAAGACAGAGATACAGGAATTAAAAAGTAACATTGCTGTTCTTAAAATATCCTGTCTAACATCTCGAAACTATTTAAAAAATCTAAAGTTTTAGATTTTCCTTATATCATTTTTCTTAGAATAAAGAAGAATCGTTTCCAGATTTCTATTGGAACTTCAAATATTACACGCATTTCTTATAAAATCTTATCATTTATATTATACGAGGCAAAAAAGTAATCTACGAATTTTTAACTAACAAAGCCATCCACTAATCTAAAAATGGATACATTATATGAAATTCTCGTTAAGCGAAGGCAAATAATTCGGAGGATGGTTTCATCAAAACCGCAATAAATTCGAGGACAGGAAGGATCGAAGCCAACCGTGATATCAAAAGGAGCCAGGACGACGATGGGTTTTCTATCAACGTATAAACTCGGTCTTCCGTTCTTAACGTTGAAAAAGGCATCAAGATACGGTGACGACCCCAAAAGTCGAAGCTCTCTCTCCATTTGGCCGAAAATAAATTGCAAGGAGAAGGCTGTTCCATCTTACCTCCTCTCCTCTGCATCGATCATCTCTCTCTCTCTCTCTCTCTCTCTCTCTCTCCCCTTTCGAGATACTTTGAAAGAGGAGGAACTGCCCTATGGCTGTTCAGAAGCTAGACGACCAAAAGGGGCTTTACATTGATCGGTAAATCCCATCGGTTTCGCTATTAAATATTTACAGCCAGGGGCCAGGGGTTTGGGGATGAAGCTGCATCCCCGTGAATGCTCGCGTTTACGGAAGCGCAACTCTAAAGCAGCAGTCTAGATCCCTGTTCTTATTATATCCAAGAATTTCGTGGTAAACGGATTTGATAAACAGATTCCATTCGTATCTATGCAAATAAATCGAATAATCCGATCTCCAATTCGAACGATATTCGCATTAAACGCGGATTAATTAAGAGTTAGAGAACGAATCTATAACGAAGATCGTCAAAAAATCACGTGATTCAAAAATTTTGATTTTGATTACGTAATATTATTCTCGTTGAGAAAGAGTCTCTTTGAGAGAATAAAATCGATCCCTCCCCAAAATTTCAATATCTTTTCGTATTATAAGATAGAGAAATAAATCCTGAACATTTCGTAATTTAAAATTTCGTTAAAAACTTACATCTATCTATTATGTATATTATTTCGATATTTTCTGTTGTTCGAACGCTTCAAGATCATCGATCTTGAGCTAACGATTAATCGACGAATGAATCCACCTTACCTGATCCACTTTAATAACTAGAAACTCGTCTGTTTCAGTCAGCAAGTTTGCTTCCAACTCGCTTACAACTCCATTTCCTTCCCCTTCCCCATTAAGAATGGCATTCCGATTAATTAAATAAGCCCGGAGGAAAATCACCGAGCAATTAACGTTTAATCGACTGCCGTTTTTGCCGGAATGGCGGAATGAACGAGCGGTGAACTCGCGAACAGTCGCGAAATTGGAAGGCAAGAAGCGATATGGGGCTCGATCGGGGGAGGGGGAAACACCGCCAATTAAACTCGAATCCCTTTAACGCACAGGTACGTTCAAACTTCCCGCCAAGATTCACCGAGATTCTTCCAAGACTTTAGACTGTGTTCAGAGTGTTGGCGCTCGAATAGATCCGAATCGGTGTTGAATATTTATTCAACCGCGATACATTTATTCGTAACGCTCGATTTGTCAAGATTACGCGGAATCGAGCGTTCTCCGAGGCTCGATAAATATATACAGCAGAGGTTGTCACGTGCAGCCGCTGTACAGTTTCACAGTTGTCGCGAGGGGGCGTTGGTTGCACGCGGGCGCGAAACTCGGCTACCGAGAATACCGATGCATTTGCATAATTGTGCGTACAAATTTCGAACTTTGCCAGAAGGATTTGGTTGGCTCATCGCGGGGCTATGTCTACGCCAATGTTGCACGCTACGCTTCCTCGTTCGCAGATTCCGAATTCTATCCGAATGAATTATTTATGCGAATACGCGCCATTTTAAAACGCGGCTGTAATTTCCGGCTTCCGGGGGTTTCCATCGTGTTTGCATTTCGCCCCGGGGAAGTGCGCAAGCTCGCCCTGAAATGTTTTATCTTAATTCGTCCTTGCGGCCGATGCGTTATGACGAGATATAATTGAGAATTGGGTAAAAAAGAAGAAAAAAAGTATCGTACAATTTATTACAGTTTATTACAGGTTCGACGGGTTTTGCTGGTTAATAAAATTTTGTTAAATACGACTCGTGCGCGTAAATATTAATTTTAATATATTTCTCGCGCATTGTCTTCCCCATGATTTCAATTTGCAATTAATCCTCGTACGATAAATTGTCTATTATCGATGTGAATGGTTAATAACCATTGGATCATTTATGATTCAAAGAATGATTTATGATTCATTAGATTTTCAAAATTAACTATTCTATGATTATTGCGAGGTATTAGAATGATTGAATAATAGAACGTAATTTTAAACTGTTTATTTATGTGTAAAAGTAATTTAAAAACCGATGAAAAGTGATCAATTATCCGAAGATTTATTGATGCATGATCAATTATAAGATATTCGATATTCAAGGCAAAAGTTGAAGTTGAATAATAAAAAGAATAATAAAATGGTGGAATAACAAGAATTTTTAAATGCAAGGATTTTTCAAAAGCTTAAATATTCATTTATTGAAAATTATATGAGAATACGTGCACTTATATAACATAGATGTTGCAAACGAATATACAAAATGTCAAGCAATTGTGATGATTTAAAACGCGTCCCTCGTGTCTTACATATTTAAAACCTATGTAAAACGACCCTTTTTATGGAGAATTTATTAATACGCACATTATACCCAAGGAAAAATCGCGGTTAACCGTTCTACGAATAAATTTTCCTAGATAATTTCACGTGATATTTTAATCATGAATATGTATGGAAACCGCATTTAATATATTTTCAAAACAGCAAACAAATTCTTCTTCTTCTTCTAATACAATCTTCAATCTTCAATCTTCAATCGTACAACTCAATAAATAAGCCTCAATCGATTTGATATCTTTTTCATAGCAATTTTTTGCCTTTAGAATCTATCCTCCAAAAGTGTCTCACGTATATATTATTATTCACTTTGTACATGATTCTTTTTTTCTGCAATTCACAATATTGATGAAAAATTTTCCTCGGTCAAAAAAAAAAAAAAAAAAGAAATTCAATCATTTCAATGGTTGTTTTAAAAACTCGTGCACCAAAAACCTTGCTATTGGACACGACAGCGGATTCATAACGTTGCAAAGCTTGGTGGGAATTTAATATTAATACACAATTTCGGTCACTGTCTTGTAAGCGCTACCGGGAGCATATTTCTGGAATGTATTATTTATGCGATCACTTGCCAAGGATACAAATGAGCACAACGTGCTTATTTCTTTTCTTTCCGTATATATATATCTGTATACACATGTAAGAATGGAATCGAAAGCGTTGCCAGTATAGGGGACGATACAACGAGGTAACCAACCTCCCTTACATTCGATCGAAGCACACCCCAGTGTCTCATTGCTATATCTTTTACTCCGTGAGATTTCTGCAGCCCAGGATCATCGATGAACGTGTAAAAAATACTCGAGGGACGTGTACTGATTCAAGAAACTTGGTTTAACGATTTCCAAGCATCTTTCGTAAAATCGGACATTCTCGTCTTGCAGGACTTTCCTATGCGATGTACAAAATAAAGAGAGAGAAAAAGAATCTCATGAATATTACGAAAAATATATATATATATATATATATAATTTATGAAGAAAATGCTTCTTCTAGCACGCTTATTGGAACAGGTTTATCGAATTCAAAAATATTCTTCGAGTTTGAAGAACGTAGCTCACGAATTTATAATAACGAGGAAGAAGCATCATCGCTTGAAGGTAGCGATCATTTGAAACAGGGGAACGTTTTCATCATGAATAATGTTTGCAACATTGCACGAACTTATCCAATTTCCGACCGAGTTAAAAAATGTACATTAATCTTATCCTTGACGCGAACTTCGTTCGAAGCTCATTCCCGTTTAATACGTTGCATACGTATTCATTTAAAAGTTCCCTGCCTCGATTCAATTTTTTTATCCATCAGCAAGATTAACAACCGACCGATACAATAATGTTTTAATAATGAAACAAACTTTTCAACTATTTAGAATTGTATTCTTCTTGATTTATTTTACGTTGTTGTAATTTAGTCAAATATGTTTAAATAATAAGAAGGCATACATAATATTACATAATATACATAATATACATAATACATTATATACATAATATTTGTTTGAGGAATCTATTCTAGAGAAGAAAACAAATACACGAAAATATCGTTAGAGATTAATTTATTAAATTACAAGCTGCTTAAGTTCACGTTATAAACAAAGTGAGACAATGATACAGCTTTCCATCACCGCCTTTTCTTCCAGTTCCATCGAACTTAAACTGTTTAATAAATAAATCTAAATCGACACGTTTGTACATCAATTTTTACCTTCGTTTTGATCTTTTCAAATCAATTCTCTGAAGATGTCTCCGACAAATATACCAATATATCAATGTAAGCCATCTTTCAATATATTCGAATATATCGTGACTAAAAAACAGATATAAATCTTGTAGCAAAATGTTGTATACAAAATGAACAACAAGAAAGAAAATGACAAAGCAAACGAGACGAAACAAGTGGAATACAGAGAGAAACATCAACGAGTGATATCGATCAGCATTCGAGTTTTCTATATACAAAAAAAAAAAAAAAAAAAGAAATTACATGAAATAGCTTTAAGCCTGTCCCCTCTGCAACGTTTACAACGATTCTTCACAACGGTTGACAGACTTAAATATCGTTCCTTTCTCCTAATTTTTTTTATAAATTTTTTATAAAAGCTTCCCTCCAAAGCGAAGAATTTCCAATGTAAAAAACACATCGACTACTACATAGGGGTGGATGTAAGGTGGAGTAAGAAGCGTAAGAAAAAATATGCTCCCGACGTTGCACGCATATTACAAACCACGTATTCCCCCACGTACGAATGAACAAGCTCGCGTATGCCACTTCCTGCAAATCCGATGTAATCGAGGGGGTAGGGAGGAGTGTGGGGTGGAGTGCGTCGTAACAATACATATTCCACGTAGCAGACCGGTGAAAATATACATAAATATACATTTTTATGATGAATATACTAAAGGAGATATATATCTTTTCACGAAGATTCCAAAGGCGAATAGTGGAGCAGGAGGATAGATTCAGATGCGACGTATCGTATCAGAGAAACTCGTAAACGAGATATAACGAGAAAGAATGTCAAGTCTGGTATAATATTTCACACCGCTGACTTCCACCGCTTTTATATTTTCGTATTTTACGTTCGTGTTGTTAATATTTCATAATTAATTTAATTTGTGTTTTAATTTGTATCGTTATAAAAATCAATGGTTCTGTATATGTATATATTAGAATCAATTTCTATACCTCGCAACAAGTCTGACTTTTAACAAGTCTTAATTAAAATTTTAACGAGGAAACGGTAAATATTTCCTATCATGAACACTTGGAAATTATTAAATACGTTTAAACCATTTTTATTTTTTAATTATTATTTATTCAAGTGAATTTTTCAGCAAAAGCGAGAAGTAATTCACTTTTAACAAGTTTCGTGATTATGTATTCTAAAAGCTAACCATTTCGTATCTGATTATTATTCATCACTCAAAGAAACCACCTTAAATATAATGCAAATCGTTTCAGAGAACTCTTCTATCGGAAACTTTCCAAAGTGCTTAAATTATCTTTTAAATTATCTTTTAATTAATAATGTGTCCCGATTTAAAAATCCAATGGAACACGATCGGAAAGGAGAAGTAATTTTGGCAATCGAAATATACCAAAAAACGGTTACCTCACGCCAAATAAATGGAAAGAACTTTTCAATTAAAAAAGATTGGAAGATTTCTCAACGATTAATAACGGTTGATGAAGCGATAAAAATTAAATATGGAAAAGGATGATCACGTTGCATGATATCGCGTTGAATCCGCGATAAATGCGGATGTTATCCCGCATTTAGCATTTACGGAAATATCCCGCTGCGGCCTCGTCGTGGCCCATGGTACCGTTAAGAAATATGGTTCTTCGTCTTTTTGAATTACTACGGCAGAATGCGGGTGCAACGTCCGACGCTCGACGTGTATTAAAATCCTTTTAACCAGACATAAATAAAGGCACGCTCGGCCGGGTAATCTCCGGGGAGGATTACTCGGGCGTTGGCAAGACGGGAGGAAAAAGATTTTCGTTTTACCTTGATGTCGTCAAATGATAGGATGGATGCTGTCAGAGGCGATAGCTCGCGATTTCCTCCTCCTCCCCCCTCCAAGTCAAAACGTCCCTTCCATTTGAGAGATCTCGTTGCAATTCGTACGCCCGCCCCCTCGTAAATTTAATCTCTCTCATTCGCGTCAAAGTGAATTTCATAAAACAGACCGTTTCTCTCGAAGCTCTCTCGAAGCTCTCTCGAGAGAAGCACCTCCGTTTCGTTGCTCCATTCTTCTCATATTTGACTCGATTATGGGGAGGGAGGGGGGAAATGGCATCGATCGGATCGAGGAATGGAGAATAGGAGAGAAGAGGAGAGAGTGTTCGAACCGATCTGGGATTCTTGCAGACTAATCTCGGGAACGAGGTAAATGGTAACTGATCAACGAGGGAGAAGGGACGGGAATGAAAGTGGGACGTGACGGTCCAGAATGCAATTGAATTTCAGATTTACGCCCGACAACGTAATGCAACTCGGAATTACCTTGAATCGTAGTGATGTAGATATAGACTGCTGTATACTTTGATGGTTACAAAAGAACATCCGTGAGAGCTTCTTCGTCTTTTTGATCGTTAATTTACTTTTAAAGTGACGCTGATGGTAGGGTTTCTGAATGCGATCCGTGTCCTTGACTAAAATTCAATTCGTCGTACGAATTGTAAAGTGTTTGTTAAAAGTTTTAATCTAAATAATTGAAGTATTAAGTTTAGAATTGTTATTTATAACGATACGAATCGTTATAATTCGCGTTATAATTCGTAAATTATATTAATTAACTAATTATTCTAATTATTCTATAAACATCAATTCGTTCGACAGTAATAATAATTATTATCTGATAATCGAAATCAAGTGCGAGAGATTACATGTACTTTAATAAAGTATTATCGATCGTTATATTGGATCGATTGGACATTTTAAGTATAGTTATATATTACATTATATTTAATAGTTGTCGAATAAAATTAAAAAAAATAAATGTAGAAAATACGATGTTCATAGTGTAATGATTTGCGCAAATTTCTTTTTCGGAGCTCGAAGCTTTCTTTTTGTATCGTTCCATGCTGTTCAAACTAGATCTAGCTGGATCGTTCCTGTTAAGCCTCGTGATAATTATTGTAGAAGCGTCATTTGATTACAAGACCGGTTTCATCTCGCATATTAATATTACAAATAACAAACATTTTCATCGAATCTATATTACCTAGTGATATTTATGTATTTACATATTAAAAATACTTTATTATTATACATTACATACTCTAGTATTTTTTATAAAAATATCATTAATATTATATAAAATTAAAAAAAAAAAAATAAAGTAAATAGCAACGTGACATATCAGATAACGAAAGTTATCTATATCACTAAATCCACATGTAACGACTCTACTTTGATAAAGTAACTAGACAACTAGTAACAATAGATATCGCGAATCCCTGCAGAACCGATAGAACAAACCCTTAAGGTTAGGAAGGTTTGAAACGTGACGAAACTCGCTCGATAAAGTGAAAGTTGGTTTTATCCAAGGTCGATTAAAGATTGTTCGATCATAAACTTTTTATATCAGGATTTGGAAGATAGATGTCGGTAGACCGTCCATAACCGGTTCGATCCGCTGTATACCGCGCATGAAGCGGTGCGCATTCCCATTGACCAGTCTGTAGTCTGAGTCGTGTATTCGGGCCAATAGTAATCGTGCGGTGCCTTTGAGAACACGGTACGGTCTCTCGTTAGTCTCGTCTCTCGTGGTGCGTTTTCACACGTCACGTCGGAAGCGAGAAGGGCAAACGAAGAAAAGAAGGGAACAACAACGAAAGTTACGTCGTGTCGGTTAAAGAGATAAAAAAAAATCGAAACAAATTAGACGTCAGAATTGTCGTGAGGGATAGAAGTCCGTAACAAGTTCGGGCAAAATTCCTTGCGTCTCGTAACTCGTCTATCGCGTCTCTGTTTCCGTGCTATCGTGTTCGAAAGTCGCAGAGAAGCTGCAACTCTTTTTCGGTACCAGGATTCCGCAGCGGGAGCCGCGCAAGACGAGGTGAGTCACAGTTCTCGTGCACCATCCACGCGCATTTCCCGTGTTGAGAACCATTCCGAGAATCGAAAAGGTAACAGAAAGAAATTCCCTAATACGGCATGTATAACATTTCGATCGATGACGATTCCGTGGTAGTAGAATGTCGTTATCTTCGTCATCGTCGTCGTCACTATCTCCGTCGATGTTTCTACGCGCGTACGTGTGTTCGTGATCAATGCGCGCGTTCATTTCTTTGTCGGATTTTCATGACGATTTTTCCGTTGATGAAATTGCGGTTATGATTGTCTACGACACGCTATTCGAAGCGAGGCATTCGATGTTGTAACGAAAGTTGAAAGGTTCGCCTCGCGCAATCGATCTCGATTCTATCTGTGATACGTTTTTTAAACGAACTCCCGCCATTAGGCGGGATTTCGCGATCACCATCGTGCGAAGCGTCAGCGATACGATCGAGAGCTCGATACGTCACAATACCAGCCCGGGTATACGATTACTCGACGGGAAATGAGGTTAGACGTTACACACGCGGCTATCCACGCGAAAAATCAATACACGACCCTCCTGGGCCAGGATTCAGACGCGCGCGGATATATTTCTCGAATTCGAGGAATCACCCTTTGAGAAAAACGACACCGTTCAGCCTTTAGAAAGATTCTCTCTGTGTACGTGCATACACACGTAGGCATAGCTGACTATACGAGTAGACAGCAGCTGATCCCTATATGTACTAGTCGCGTCTATAGAATTTATTGTGAGGTTAAGCGATGCACCGTGCGTATTTATGAATTAATTTTATAACAATTACTCGAATGAATAATTAGAAAATAATTAGAAAATAAATAGAAATATTTGAAATTGTTGAACATATTATCAATAATTTTATTTTTACGATTTTTTTTTGCTGTTCCCAATAAAGATTTAATTCGGTTACGATAGAATATCAAATTAATGATTGTCCAGAGACAGAGGGAACATTGGCTAATACGGAAATCGGTTTATTTCCGTGCGTATGTGTATCGAGCTTTTTAGAATCTCGTTTAAGATCAATTATTTTATATAGAGATTAAATAAGCGTTTACTAAATTAATTAGAATAAAAAATTTTCTTGGATTTTCAATTGTCCGTTTTTTTCTTTCTCTTAATTTTTTTCTTTTTTTTTTTTTAAATTAAAGATTAAAAAATTTATAGAACTTCTAAGAACGAGATTAAAAATCAATCGTTATGTTTAAACTAAATTTATAATTTTATCCGGTGCATCGTTTTATTTTCATATTTTTTTCTACATCAAATTACGAGAAGAAGTTAATAATCATGAGCATGAAGAATATCTAGTAAATTTGAAGTTGGAGAACAAAAATTTTCTTGGTCAGTGAAGGTTTTAATTGACAGGAAGACCTTTGCGATAATACCCTTTGATGTAGTGAAGAGGGTTGTGTCCGTAAAAAGTGATTTACGCTTTCGTTTTTATTGTCGATAACGGGATACTGTAGAAAAGAAATTTCCTTTCGTCGAAACGGGTCGCGTCGACCGGATTGAACCGGAAACGCTTGCGTTACGAGGCGTTATTTTCTTCGTGACAGCCAGGCCGGGTACATTTATCGATCGTTATCGTTGTCGTTTTGACATCAAGCTCATCAAGAAGCCAAATACGTATCGAAATACAAAACGATCAATTCATGATTCTTTTGCACAATAGCTAATTGCATTAATATCATTAGCAAAGTTTTACACGTAATAATTTATAAATTATTATCATATTACACGATATTAAATTATTATTAAATAAAAATACATAATAATTTATGAATGTAAATACTGATTTACATTCATAAATTCTTTCTGATAAAGATTATATATTAATAAAGATTAATAAAGTGATAGAAAGAAACAAATTTGTGAATCAATTGATTATTTTATTCAAAATTAATTGTAAAATTTAAAAAGAGTAAAGCTTCAGTTATTATTAACCAATAAATTATTGTGCAAAAGGATTCATGTAATAACATAAAAGAAGAGAGAATAAAAATGCAAAATCGATTGCACATCATCAATCGGTTCGCCTTTGTTTATCCATAATTTTTGCATGCACGTGTCTGTTTTTTTTTTTATATTCATTCAAATAGTGTCTACACGTTCGAAACCATGGACAAAACGTGTAATCGGTGAATCATTCGATGGTCATCGAAATTTCAATGAACGTTCACAAAATTTTCACAGAGATTCGAACAATTTCGATGGCGCATTTCGGATAGACACCGATCACCGTTTAACATCTGTTTTTTACAAAGGCGCACAGCAGTTGCACCTCGCAGTTGGCATGAGGCCACGCATGATTGTCTAGATGTGTAATGATCATAATTGAATCATGGAATTTTTATGCATGTTAACGCCATGTTTCTCAGCCTATTCTATCTCTGTTTTCCCCTTTCTATCTCTATTTTCTCCTTGTTCTTCTTGTTTTGTTTCGAGGACCAATCGACGAGGTATTGGCAAAAGGATTCCATTTCTGAGTTAATGGAAAGGTCGAACGGTCGGGAGAGGATAAAGATATCGCTTTGGTTTGATTTAGACACGAGATCTATAATCTCGAGAAACGGATCGAGATCTGGAATCGAGGAAGGGCGTGCACAGGAAACGTCCTATTAGTTCTGAAACCGTAACATCTGTCCCTTTCTTGAGCCAGGAACCAATTAAGAAACATCAACCTAGGATAGACAGGTGCACTTAGATAAGATCGTGGGTCTCGTGGTCTGTCTTGTAATTTCTCGAATTAAAGCGATTACCTTATAAAAAGATATTCATCTCGAGAAGACAAGAATATAGACGAAAAAGATATACGCGTAGATGTATTGATTGAAAATTGAAAATTTTCTAGCATTCGTACTTGAAGAAATGTCGAGTTATGATGAAAACGATTTGATCTCGTTTAATTCAATATATATTGTGATATTTGAGGTAAACCATCGGTTGTTAAACCGGCGAAAACAATAATTGCAATTGTATCTGAGCAACGACAGGTGTAGCTGTCCTTTCGACCATAATGACGTCATGAATAAAACGTAGCTTCGTGCATCCTTGATGCACAGCAATAATGAGTGACTGTAGTGTTATCCATGCCTTTCGACCGCTTTTGGCTTTGAATAAATTAAGAGGAGAACACTGTGGACACAGGTGTACGTATGAAACTCGTGATGAATCACAAATAACGTTGAATTATATAAAAGATCGTATCGTGCACATTTTCATTAATATTCGAAGATAAAAAACATAATTACCTTAATGGCTTCGATTCAGTTACCAAGAGAAATTGAACTGACCAGAGAAACGAAGTGTTTAATTAAGAAAATTATTGGAGCATTAATAAAATCGGATGAGAACGAGAGAAAAAATAATAACGAATGGTATACTTGATGTAAAACTGACCTTTTCATGAAATTCCATTGAAAATATTCTTTCTCTCTCTCTCTCTCTTCTCTACATATTTCAACGAAACATGAATTATAAGCAATCCTTGTTTCATACTAAATCACTAAATTCCGAACTTTAAATCAAACTTGGGATTGAAATACAAGATAATCAAAATAATTAAATTGCAAACTTTCAAATATAAACATATTATATAATTATCAGTATCTATTTTAGCTATATAATAATGGAAACTTTGAAACACTTCTACATTTGAATACGATTTAAACTTTTATATAAAAATTCTTATCTTCTTCAGAGGAAAGTTTTAAAACTTTGATATTTCTATTCTTCAAATTGAAAAGGATAAAAATCAAAATATTGTGAATTCAGCATAAAAAAGATACTTTTTCAAATAATTTGTAAACACGATACAATGATGGAAAAAAAACAATATTGCATTAATGCATTCAAACAAACATGAACATCTCGTATATAATAATAATTTATCGAATATAATCTTGATTAAAAAAATAATTTCGAACATCGAATTATCGCAAATAATTAAACGCTAATCCGTTTCATCGAAACGTTTACAATTTCCTGATCGTCTCGATTCTCGATAGAACAGAACGATTATCCCCACCATTATTTACTCGTGACAACCCTTTCATATCAGAAAATCGTTTGCCAATACCTCGATCGATAACTCCGAGCTTGTTCACATGGAACCTCCTTATCTTGGATTTTCTTTATTTGCCCGTTTGCCCGTTCGTTTGCCTTGTTGACGCACGATATTGGCGTATCTCGGCTTCGGGCACGCGTATCAGCATCATCAACGCGGCTACACCAACGGCCGAAGGGGCGGCAAACGAGGAGGGACGAGAGTGTCGGGTGAGGAACGGCGAAGTAAGAAAGATAGATCCACCTTTAACGGTGGACAGGATCATCCTTGTCGAAGACGTCCGTACAGGTCGTCGAGGATCGGGGTTTGTCATCGTGGGCGAGTAACAGCAGAGGGAAAAGGGTCGCCATGCCGGCAGGTATTGGCGCTTCGTACAGGTCGCTAGGCGACCTGGGCGAAGACGTGTACAAAAGCACGACGATCGTCGACCAAACACAGACCACCGGACAAAGCGTCCTCGAGAGTGTCAAGAAGGCTTTCAGTTTCGCCTCGCCCAAGGTCGAGCTGAGGAAAAAGGACCCTCTGATCGTGGACCGCCGTGAGAGCGTCTCGATCGTCTCAAGGTAATGCCTTATACGATATTGTCTGCGTGTACAGGGGAAAAACCGGTCGGCAGGTAGGGGTGATGGTCGCGGGACACGCTGTTTCGCTTCGTCTTTTCGCCGTTTATCGACCTCGGACCTTTCTTAGTTGGATACTTGTTCCACTACTGTCTAGTTAAGGGGTTAAGTATATTAATAATATTGTTGGATAGATTCGATGCACGATTGATACGAATATATATTTTTAGCATGTTTTAATATGCAAGTGGAGTTAAGGAGAATCGTTGGAGTAATGATATCTCAAAGCAAATTGAATTATTAATGGAAATATCGTTCTTCAGATTGTCAAATTTCAGAAGTAAAAAACTTGTTTGTGAAATTTGGTTATCAAGACATGCGAAAATAAATTAAAAATTTCAAAGTGAAAGGTAAATTTTAATTAAGAGAAAATCGATCAAGTTTATATATATATATATATATATANTATATATTTAATAAGTTTTTAAAATTTTTTCAAAACAATGTTTCGATTCTACTATTCTTAATCTTTATCTTATTTTCAATTTCACTTTAGCAATTTTTGAAATGCTATTGCTTCTCTTTTATTTCATTCTATTCTGCAATGAAATTTATTATATTTGACGAAGTAATCTTTTCATATTGAGATTGAATATCTAAGATTTTATTAATAATTCGATAAAAAGGAATTCAAATTTGTTAATAATTGATTTGAAATTGTATCGTTATTTTTTATAAAAAAGAAGCACTTTAAAGCTTTTCTATCGAATCTTTTTTTTTTTTTCTTTTTTTTTTTTTTCTTTTTTAAGATATCATTGTTCGTATCAAAGAAAGATTTCGAATTGAAAGACAAACGCGATCAATGAAGGAGGTAACTTGGGCAGAGGCTAAGGAGGTCGTCGAATGATCGGTTCGAGGTCGAAAATGTCGATGGTATGGTTAGAGTGCTTTTACTATTGGTCACGGTGGTGAACTGGTGGCGTCGAGGAATCGATCGTTACAGTTTCCTGCCTTCTTTTTTTTTTTATAACCAGCACTAAAATTAACAAGAAACGTACTTGGTGTGTTTTTGAGAAATGCGTGAAAATAACGAGAGTCGCGTTTCAATTACTTAGAAATCACCGCTTCTATAAACATCTAACAACTTACTAACAGCTTGCTTTTTAACTCGGGAAAAAAAGAAATGAAAAGAACTCGTAAAGACGAAGTTTCTTAATACATCCAATAAAATACATCGCGCCGTTATTTTAAGGATTGAATTTAAGGGGTCATATTTTGCACATTACGGATCTCCACGCTCCTTTTTTCTCTATTCTTCTCGTTCCAATTGAGAAAGAAATCGTGTCTCTAAGTTTCTACCAAATAAACGACAAAGCGATACGAACGATTTCTAACATCGTTTCTAGAACATTCCTACGAAGAAAAAAGCCTTTCAAGGAGGCAAAGGCGCTAGTGATCTAGGGAGTATTAACCGGAGACAAAAGAAATCGATTGCTTTCACGATCGCTCTTGCATTTCGAATCGCGATCATTTTTTCTTTTTCTCTTTTTTTTTTTTTGAATGCATTTCTATTTACGCTTGTGACACTTAATCGAGAAATCGATTAACACGACCACGCCAATATGGCCCCCCCGATGATCTCGATCCTGCGACCGCTTCTTCTACGCTATAGTATACGCTCCTTCGAGGCTGACGATGAAATAGAATGAGGCACAAACGTGTCCCTGTTATCCGAATAATCAAAGACTGGTTTAACCTTAAGCACGGACGGACTTTAGGACCGGAAGTTGGTGGTGCGACTATTGATCGGCCTGGGCACAAAAGCAGGCCACGAGGTAAGCCGCATCATGCGACCTGAACGTCACTCCTTTCCTCGCACTTCCACAACGCGTATTACCATCGTTGCATGACTTTTCGACTTCCTACGCTTTCCTGTTTTGCTCGTTTGTATGTGTGCTCGTTTACTTCGACTGTTATCTATGCTGATTTCGAGCCGTTGGCTGCGCTTGCAAAACTCGACACCGGTGATAAGTGTTCGCAAATTATATACGAAATTTTAATCATGAGTAAAGATATCGGAACCTCGGGAGGTTTAATTGATGTTTTTTTTTTTTAAAGGAAAAGGAAGAGTTTAATATCTTGTCGGGAAAATTTTATGCTCTTATTTGACGATTAATCTGTGTTTACGTTAGATATGAAGGAGGAAGTTCTTTGAAGTTGGTTTTTAATTTGTTTAATTGTAGATAATGATTGTAATTATTTTACAGGATACGCGTTATCGATGATGATTCGTTGTTATGTAGTATTTGTGTAATATCGGCGAAGAAGAAACGTTCAATATCGATAATAAAAATGATAAGGTAAAAATGTAATTCAGAGGGAAAGTTTACTTTGATGATATGAAGATTGATTAAATTTTTTACAAGTTACTCTTATAAAGAGATCGCTACGTCTACGTGATATTTAACTTTCAGCAAATTATTTACATTTTAATTCTGAATACACGTTTAAATTTACACAGATCTTTTCCTTTATCGTCTAAATTACCAGTTACACAAATCTCTCTAACTTCCATTTGTCTCTCGATGTCAAATAAACAGAATGATAATATTTATGAATTGGAAAATCAACACGATCGATATAAAAACCGATAAACATTTAAATTCGCGAATTCCTTTATCCAAAAAAAAACTATACCATTACTTGAATTATCTACAAACAATACCTATGTAAAATTGATACAAGATAGAAACCAACTTCAAAGGAAAACAGAAAAAAAAACCGAACAAACTATGAATATAAATACAAAAATTAAATCCCAGAAACGTGTAATCTCGTGTCTTCTCTCGTGAAGCTATCACCAGTGTTACGTTATTATTATCACCGATCTTTTTCTTTTTTTTTTTTTTCGCATGCACAATGCGTCGGATGCGTGTTTCTTTGTCCTCGCAACGCTCGAGTTGCATTGGCGTGTGGTTCGTGGCGCGCGACGACAACGCGTGCGTTGCGGAACCGGCTTCTCGGTTCGAAAGATCCTCCTGCGAGGTCGATCCTCCGCACAACATTGTATATATATTCACCACGACACGTCTCTCTCGACCGCACGGATCCTCGATTTCCTTCGCGTGGAACCAACGTCTTTGTGTTGCCCACCAGACGAATGTTCCACCGCTCTGCTTCACTTTTATTATCATCCTTCGAATCTTCTCTCCCCTTTCCGATCACTGATCGTGAGCGCGGCAAAAATGATCGCGTGATGACATTATTCACGGGATGCGGTTTGCTCGATCGTCGACCGGAAAAAGCAATAGTTTTGCGGTTAGAATGGAAACTCGTGCTAACGAATTATTTAGAGATTTGTATGCTAATTTTGGATATTTTTTTTCTTTTTTTTTTTTTTTGGAGAATGTAGTAAAATGTACTGCTTGCTATATAATGTTTGTTTGTTTCTGACACCCGGGTAGAGGGCCGCGTTGTAAGCCGGTAGGGCCGGGCGTTGTTATTATTCCCCGCCATTTTGTTCTAGGGAAAGAAACAGGATGCCGACCGCCGCCACGCCCGAGAAATCAGCTCTTTTGGGGTAAGTTTCGTCGAATAACAATACAAAGACAACACCTGTAGAAACTATATACGCATTTTATTTATACATTTCGTGGTAGATGTACAATGGAAAAGAAACTTCGTAGGTAGATAATCGAACCAAGCTGTTGTATACGCCCTGTAATAATACATATCGACATCCGTTCCATAGGGATTTTTGTTGTTGAGAGTGTTGTAAAGAGAGAATTGGCATTGACCCCGATATCAATAAAGCCGAATGATCGTCAAGATAATTGGCAGCTATATTATTAAGAGTGGCAACGTTATTATTTCTTTTCAAAAGTACAAAAGACAAGTCAAGGTTTGCTTCCGATAAACCGTTAATATCAAACGTAACGTGCACACATTTCTGATATAAAAAATCTGGAACGAATCGTTTCGACGTGGTGTCATATTTTATACGTGTATTTTCTGTTTTCCTTTTTCCCTTTTTTTTTTTTTTTTTTCCATTCGAAGTTATCGCAATTCCCAGAAGTTCTAACGCAAGAGCGAATCGATAGGATGCATTAACTCGGTGAAAATGAAATTGTAATGGCGAGGGTATTGCGTGCGACCTATTTCTCCCAACGGTTTATACGAATGATCGTTTCACGGCCGTTCGCCGTGGAAAATATATTTTTCGATTACGCGAAAGGACGAAGTTTAAAAGTTTTATCTGGAAATTATCATCGTTCCCCGCGAAACGAGAGGTTATTCCCTCGATTTTCCGCAAGGGGGATGGGATTCTTGTAGTTCGATTATTTCGAACGAACTCGAACGAACCCTTCGCTCCATTCTTTGTCGGAACGAAAGTTCTTGGAAAGTTTCACGCTTGTCGCCATCGCGTCTCCATTTTAAATGTAAATTTCAAGCATAATTTGAATTCTCAAATGTTATTATCTCGACTTTCAAGGACTTCCTTTCTTCAGCGGGGAACCGATGATCTTTTTTAATTCGAGAAAACCTTCCTTCGGATCAACGATTAACATCTGCCTAGGAATTAACAATTACGCGCGAATTAAACTCTCGTTTATTCGTTCATTTCTTTTTTTTTTTTTTTTTTTTTTTCTTTTTCAACGAGATGAAAGGAATGGTTGGACACGGTAGGAGGAATGGATACGAGCCACGAAGTTGAACGCAGTTTCCAACAAGACGGGGGATTTTAATGAAATTTGCGTTATGTAACCGTCTCGAATACGTTTCACTCGCGTGTGCACGAGGAGCCAATTCGAGCCGACCAACAAGCAAAGAGCGGCTTTGACGCGCGACATTAAATTTCTAATTTCGTGGACACGTCGTATTGTTCCCACGTAATTAAAACTCGAGAATTACACTTCTATCTGATTGCTCGGTTGATTCGAACGAGTCCACGTCGTAAATAACTCCTTCGTCAAACACGTCGCAATTGTAACGCGTTTCGCAATTTACCGATCGACGTATTGTGTTGTATCGTAATTAACTTCATTTCCACACGAATTCTCTGTCTCCGTTTTATTTATATACGCGTGGCCAACTCGTTCGTTACCGTGACTAATTTCGAAACCTATCCATCTATCCATTTAAATTCAACCATGCCAATTGTGAATGGTTAAAGATTTTTCCATTTCGAATGTAATAAATTCTCTATCTCGAGAAACATTATCGACGTTATTTTAAAACGTGTGAATCACCGTGTATTTTCCTCTTGTACCGAAATTGGATAATCAGACAGACTGGCGCCCTACTTGCAATCGGAACCGCTTCTGTACTTCTTCCTAATCGATCTTCGTTGCAGAGCAATTAACGGTGAAATTAGGATTAATTACGGTCCATTAAAGCAGAAAACAACGAGTCAATTGTTCAACAACATTGATTTTCTCGGTTTAAAAATATTTACTCGAAATAGAATACGCGTTTCCGTGTTGCACGGAGAGAATAAAGAAGTTGAGGATTATCGATCTACGTGGTATTTGTGTCACAAGCTTGTGATAGTTGACAGTGCCACGTATAACTTAAAAAATAATGGATAAGTGAAGTTGAGTTTCACGTTTCATTTTTTCTTTTTTCTTTTTAAATCTTTTTCTTACAATGAAATTTACGCGTGGAAAATTCAAAATGGGCTCTCGAAATAAATATAGAAAATATATCGTATCAAGAATGTTTCTTTGAAGTCAAGACGTAGAAAATACGTACTTTGAATCTTTCATGGCTGATAGATAATTGCGTTACGTTTTAATTATTAATTATTAATCTTCAAAAAGTTTTGTTTTTAATTTAAAAGGAGAAGGTTTTAGTTATTTTTCTTTTTTTTCGTATATATCAACGAAATAATCTAATTACTTTTCATTGATTCCTATTCATTTTTTTGTGTTACAGTTATATAAGTTGTACGTGATGATGAATGGTGTTAACGGGACATTAAAATGTAAGAAATTCCTTATGACGCCGGGAATTCATACGTCATTTTGCTCTATTTTCTCTGAAAAATTCGTTTTCGTGCCACTTGGCAACATGCCGGATTCACCTGAATTGCAGGATCCTCGGGATTTAGCTCAATTTCCAACTCGATAGAGACAATGGGCCAATTTCCCTCTCTCTTTTTCCAGTTTCAAACAGTTTAGGGGAATATCGTGTCAGAAACGTTGATCGAAACATTGGAAAATTTGAAATTCTATACCATCCTGCGTGAAATTTCGAAATCGAAATTTTCAAGACAACGTTCTTACGTGATCTTTAATATCCATTCACGTTTTCTTCTTTCGTATATTAGAAAAGTCATTTTTATGTGCACGCACATATAATATGCTAAAAGATATAATTTATTCGAATATAAACTGACTTATTGCGATATTTACATATTAATTTCCGGTTCCATAAAAGTTTATATTTATATAAAAATTCTAGTAATAAGGTATAAAAAAAAGAAAATCTTCATACGTCGTTATCCATTTTTAGGAATAATATTTTAATAATGACGCAATGGAAGAGTGGACGTAAATTTAACTCTAATTAACAACTTCAACGAAATATTCTCATTATATAGAGACACCCACGCTCTACTATATCCCGATCATAATTATAACTAATTAACGAGAACAGAAGACAAAATTCGTGTCAACTGTCGTGCAAACCGGGGTCCTTTATAAACTGTCAAATTTCAATAGCAGATGTACTCATGTTTCATAATTGCTAGCATGAGTGTAGACAAATGGCCACGAAATATACAAGGTAAATTAGAACAAAAACCCGACAACAACTCGTCCAGGATCAGAGGCGAACGAAAGGTAACGAATTGTTGTGCAATTGCAGTTAATGCATGGAATGAATAGAATATTTCAATTCTTTATACCTTCTATTATATTATATTACCTTTTTTTTAGGATGCATTTTTTCCTTGATATTGGGCATCGAGCTGTCTTTTTTCCATCCTTAAAACACGATTTGAATTTATTTTTCGTTAGATAGAATCGCTTTGGCAAATGCGATCTGCATAGATCTCTTGGTCAGACTTGATTGTTTTTGTTAAAATGATATTATTAGAAATGTTGTCATGTTACTTCATGTCGTAAACATTTCCATACTTTATAATATGATATACATATATACTACTTTATTTGAAATATTTCTAGATTCTAGATATTATACTACGAATAAAATAAAAATACGAGTGCAATTAAAGAACGAACCTGCGTATAAATTTGCTTCATAAAAATAAAAAATAAGAAACGACAAAATTATTTACAATCCATATTTTCTATATTATTCGAAAACTGCTCTTTTCTTATCTCGATCTTGAATAAAATTCGGTCAGATCTAATTTCTGCTAATAATCACTCGAGCTCGTTTTTGTTTTCAAAAAGGAAAGCCTGATTCCGTAAGCCGTAAGGGAAAGATGTAAATCGATCTAATCCCGACAGCCTCGTCTTACACGCATCTCTCTGCTCCAACGGTGAACAGGTTACTTGCTAATAAAAAAAAAAAAAAAATCTCGTGTGCAGCTCGGTTAATCGATCGGTAAAAAGGATATGAACGAGATATCGAATGACGTGGATATCGAATGTTCCTTCGACGGTGGTTAGCCTGGCTCCTAGCGACAATCGATCGAATGGGTTTCTTGGGAATCCAACATTTTCTTTTTCTTTGCCAAGTGTTATGTACCACCTCGTCAGGTACCATATATATATATACCTGTTCCTACCCACAGCAATTTTATTTCGTATCTCGGCTTTTGCTTCTGTAAATTTATGTCGTATCAATTTTATCGTATCGCTTCAACGTTGAATTATTTATTGGACGTTTAATCTTCGTATCTATTTAGTATATTTCTTCGTATTATTATCTATATTCATAGGCGTGAGGATTCATCATGATTTAATAGAAGAGGAGAGAATGATCAATGTGATCGAATCCTTTGTGTTTACATTGTAAAACGTGCGGAAAAAATTTAGAAGAGCTTAATTTTTTTCTTTTGCGTGGTCAAATATGATTTTGATTC
Source organism: Apis laboriosa (assembly GCF_014066325.1). Classification (NCBI taxonomy): domain Eukaryota; kingdom Metazoa; phylum Arthropoda; class Insecta; order Hymenoptera; family Apidae; genus Apis; species Apis laboriosa. Next base: position 56,350 of record NW_025221536.1, read on the forward strand.
ATTTATGCAAATTAATATCGTTACACGCAAAATATTATTTTGTAATATTATATTTTTATGAATATATATATATACACGAAGGTATAAATATTTGTTTACGATATATTTTATTAAAATTGTAATATTTGTATAATATTTCAATCAACGACTTGTTAAATTCATCTCATTTTTCATAAATTTCCTGATAAATTTATAAAACGTGGGAGTGCAAGCATAATACTATAATACGTTAATATTATTTATGTATACGGCAACTTTGTACACATTGTGGCAGATATTCAACCGTAATAAAATACAATCATAATTACTCTCACGTTTTAACGAATCCGTTATCTAGATTTAAACACTTCAATTTCAAGCGTTCGTTGCCTGTTTATCTTGCTCCATATTTAAATCTTCAGATTTTAAATTTCGAATTATCTTTGGAAAATCCACTCTAGAATCCGCGATTAATTTGCAACAGTTTCAAACGGGAGTTTACAGCCCGGCTTAAAACTCTCTGACTTCTCATGAATGCGAATATCTCGAAAATTGTGCCGTTTTTCTGCCCGTCGAGTCGTTGAAACTGGTCACTGGTTAAATCCCCCTTTTCACAGATATTGTGTCTATTCAACACCTTTTCACGCAATTTCTTTTTCCGCAATTTTCGCTAACACCTCTTACAAAGAATACTTTTTCTTTTCCTAGAAAGAGTTATACTAAGTAATTTCGAAAGGAAAAAGAAATAGCAGATCTTTCAGTTTTAAATGGAGTTTTTTTTATTCTCGGTCTATCGCTGCTCGATTGTCAAGCAAGTCTCTTTTGACTTCAAAAATCCATTTTCGTATTATTCGTTCAATCGATGAAGATTTTTTTCTAAAGCTAGAAGATACTTTGAAAGGCAAACGGGGATTTGCATAACCGATATTCCTGCATCTTCGTCCCGTGAACCTTTGAATAATGAATTTTTAATGTTTCCTTGGACGTTGGAAGTTTTAAAACAATCGATTCGACGAGTTGGATAACTTGTAAAATGTATAGTTATCTTTATTTCAACTTGTTTTTGTAATCAGTGTAACTTATCGAGTATTTCGAAAGCCTTTATGTATAACCTTTTCGTGTCATGTCATAAATATTAATGCTGATTTTTAATGGCAACTAAAATGTTTATGATTGTAATATAATAAGAAATATTTCATAATTCTAAATATAATAAGAAAATTGGTTATTAATATTTATACTTGATACTCGATAACTCAAAAACTTTAAAATTCTAATTCTACTCTTGATATTCGAGTTATCGAGATTTGACTATTGATTTGTAAAGACAAATTTTAGTTCATAGAGGTTAAGGTATATATTGAATTCAATTTCAAAGATAAAGCAATGAAAGCATATATCAAATAATTCGAATTAAATTAGTGCGTTTCATAGAAGAAATGAATGGAGAAAATTATAATTTTAAGATATTCGAATTACAGAAGATCGACTATACTTTTATCGATATTCATTATATCGATTTATGATGATACGAATAACGTTTGAGAATAAAACTTGGGATTTATTTTTCGTTTTTAATTCGAGATTGCGATAATAATTCTTCGAGAGCTTTACTTTCAAATTAATAATCGACAGTCTGTCAAATAATCATTATAGCTGATAAATATTAGATTTAGTCGCAACGAAGAATATTTAAAATAAAATAAAAATGAATTACAAAAGGAAACAATTTGTACAAGAGGTTGGATTTATCGGTTGTTTGTCCCTCGTTTAATCTACGTCCCATTATATTTCTTTATTGCACTTCATTAATGCACCCGTCATTGAAGAAGAGATTCCATTTTATTAATACTTTAGCGAATTATTATTATTTTACAACATCGTTACTACAAATAAGGTTTGAACAACCTTCGGTATATAATTCATTAAATAAAGCGAAAGAGGCAAGGGCCTCTTCGAACATGTTAACAGCGTGCATTTATCGTTACTGCCTTCATCGACAACTTGAGACAGGAACACAACCGGATTTAACTTGAACCGGAAATGATAGTGCGACGTGCTAGAGATACGGAAAACCACACGCAGACAGATTTGCTGTGCTTGGAAATTCAATGAAGCGAATCTCATACCATATATTCGAACCACTACAAGTACCGTTTAATCTTTAGCTGGAAAATAGAACGGGCAGAGGATTAACGAGATTATTGTATTAACGTAATAAGTAATTGGAAACAATAATTTGAAGTATATAAGCAAAAGATCCAATTTACATTTACGAATGGAGAAGTTTTGGCAAACGGTTATTATTTTAAAATTAAAGAAATAAATAAATCAAACGGCAATTCGATTTGTTACAAGATGTTATATAATAAATTAAATTAAACAATAAGAAATGTCGTTAATCGCGTTTTTGAAAGAAAATTTTTAAAGGAAATAATAAAAGAAAATGAAAGAAGGATGGAGGTTAAGACGCGGAATTTCAATTTGTTCTTTATACGTGAAATTCTTCAAACGCTGTGTTTCAAAGAAAATTTTAATGAAAACGGTATCAAAAAACAGAATGAAAACGTGAAATTTCATTTTATTCTTCGTATATCTTCGTAAAAGAGTTAATACATTAAAAACGTTTTGTTAAAAAAGAAAAATGTATTATAAAGACAAAATATTATTTAGACTCGTTTTTCATATTACACGTTTTACAGTTAAAATAAACATAAACGTAACGTATGTAAAGAAAAATAATGATACATACAAGAAGAAAGAATGTTGCGTTATTCGTTCAAATTAATAATACTCGATAGAAATTAATAACTAATAACGAATATGACCTAATATTGTCTTTATGAGAGATAAAGTGAGTTATAAAATATTTATGGGAAATAAATTAAACTATAAAAAGAAGATAAACTTGTATGAAAAGTTTTCTTATCCATTCTGTATTTCGTCACGTTTTACTTCATCGTAAAAATAATAATAATTGTTAATGTATATTCCCATTATAGTACCATAATTAGAAACAATTAAGATAGGATGAAGCATCTCGATATCTTTAAAGTTTCATAATGATCGATAGTAATAAATGGCCAATTAATATCCTCGGTGGTTCGATTTTTCTTTTTTCTTTTCTTCATTAGAATTTCCATATGCAATCATTTCGAATAACGATTATTTTATTATTATACTCCTTGATTTAAAATGTAAAAGAGAAAGATGAAAAAACTTTGATGAAATTTTATTGAAACATTTTACAAAATTATGGCAATTATTATTCCGATTCATATATATAATAAATAAATGTTTGTAAAGAGAAAATATTTCGACGAAATATTTTCTTTTCTTTTCTTTTTTCCCCCAAATGAATTTAATCGTTTCTGTTTTAGGATTGGGAAGAAATAAAACTTATAAAATAAAAATTCTCCCTCTTGGATTTATATTTTTTTCTCTTCATGTTAAATCTCGAAGTATGATATACATTATCAGTGAAATATAATTCAAAGTTCTCATCAGAGCCAACGGAATGCTACTGTATATCTAAATACGCGATTTTATCATCAGATTTCACAACGTGAGAAATCGTTTTCACTTTGAAGATGATTAAATCCATTAATGTCGTTCGACATTTAAGCGTTCGATTATGGCTTCTCGAGTAAAATACCTTGTCTTTAATGCTATTGTATGCAAATAGGTCGAATTTCAAACGTACATTTATCTATCGATACTTGCAACTATTTCCTACGTTGTTCCAAATTTTTTTCAGAAACGTTTTGCGACGAACTTTTGGCGATGTTATTTTAATTGTAATACGGTGAAAGATAACTTATTGATTTGAACAAGTGAAGTTAATCCGGCGCCATACGACCGCGACCATAAATCTTGAGTAGAGATTTAATGAAATAGTTTCCAGAGAGATATTTCCTCCTGGCGAATGCCAAACGCTTTTAAAAGAGAGAATTCCCGTTTCATATCTTCTTTCACCGAGATCATTGTTCCATTCAAAAGTAAATGAGAGGGATGAAACAAAAAACGAGCGATAAACTCACGGTTATGGAAATTAATTCGCTTAAGAATATCCTTTTATCTTATAATGAAACTTCCAACTTTTTTTTTTATCTTTTCATTTAAAACTTTTTCAAATCTAAAGATTAGATCGTTTTTATTTACTGTATTCCCCATCAATTTACACATCTTGTTTAGAATTTTATTAATTGAACAAATTGTTGAAATACTTCGATGCTCGAAGTAACAAGAAAACAAGAAGCAGTATTTTAAGAAGCAGTATATTAAATGTATAAAATTATATCTCATGGTAAATAATACGTGCAATAATGGCATTATTGGAAAATCAATTTGCGCAACAGCGCCTTTCTAGAATGATAAAGCGAAGAAAAGAAACGTTCAACAAAAGGACAGGATCACCTCCGGGGAAACTGACGAAGAAAGTAACTTCTCCACGAGGTGGATGAATGGTATTTTCACCGATATTTTTACAGAAGCGTTCTCTTTATCTCGTTCCAACTTGCACAAGCTTGTAGGGAACAGGTCAACCAGAGTTTCTGACATTTTCCCGACAAATTGGGTCGCGCGGTAAATCCTGAGGAATACAGGTCAGAGCAAATTCTTGGAACATTAGACGAAGAAAGGCGAAAATGCTGATTGAACGATTAACACGATCGAATTAATCAATCAAAAGCAATTGTATGCACGAATGATTTTAATTAGAAAATATTTCGCTAAACTCGATAATATTCGAAACAAACTCAATTATAAACTTGAAACGATCCGTTTATTATTAAAAGATTCGTTTAAATCATGGACAGCCTAATATAATGACTGCGTTCGAAATAAATAAAATCTATAAAATATGATAAAAGGAATTATAAAAGATGAATTATTTTTTTTTATATCTTCCAAGAAAAATAAAAACCGACGAGACATGGTCAGACAATTTTTCATCCACCACAATTGATATACCTATACATCAAAAAAAAAAAAGAAGAATAAAAAGGAAGAAGCAAAATAAGCAAGGCTGTGATTCATCGTTCGTTTCACATGACAAACGCGCACTTTAAACAAACGTTAAACGGCCATTTCGTCGGAGAGTGAAATGCACTTTTGAACGTTAAGGGAACGAAGAAGAACGCGGTGCTACGTGTTTCCTCTTTATGTGTCTACAGCTGAATAGAATTGCAGGCGTCAAAGGGAAATTGCGCACACGAATTGCGAAGATTGCCGCATAGAATGAAAGCACGTGGTGTGCAGGGGTGTGCGGTGACACCTTAAGAGAAAACACGCGATCCCACGATAGCCACGCCACGTTCGATAGGGCGTGGCCCCTCGATGGGATCGATACCATAAAAAGCTCACTGCACCTTCAACTTCTTTGATAAAGTGGGCAAGTTCGCAAGTACGCGTTCGTTTATTAAACGTTACCACACTGTTTTATGCAAATCATCCTCGACTTCCGTGGGCGCGCGCCCGATAACGCACATCATCACGCACACCGGTAACGTCACTGGCATTGGCGGTCGTTTGTCACCGGTGAAGCTGATGAAAAATACATGTAATAACAATGTGGAGGAAATATTGGAATTGCGTTAAAAAAAATATTCGATACTTTGAAATTCACGAAGGAATAATTTTTATTTGGTACGTCGATAGGAGGAGATTGGGACAGTGTAGAAATATATTCGAAACGAAATTCGTATATAGCCCGAAAATTTAGAATTTTGATGAAAGTTTTCGTACGTATGAGAGCATAATGGATTCTATCTATCTACGTGGAGCAATTTTTTTCAACGAGAAATCTCTTCGAAGGGGTGAAACCTTTACCCTCAAACTTTCAGTATTCTTTTATATTTTAATTAAAATTTTTATGTGACATGTTCGTCGATATTTTCTGCAATAGTACGTTGCTCTATTTTAATTGGAAAATTAATATTTTTAAAAGAAAGGAAAAAGTATTGAAAAGTATTAAAGATCCATATATTTTTATCGTTGAAAATTTTATTTACATCATTTAAATATTTTTGTAGCCGATGATTATATAGAGAACTACATGTTTGTAGTACAAATTGTTTATTACATATGTATGGATTTTAACATATTCATGAAGTGATATAGATTCGGCTTAATTGCTCAATTCATTAAGCGTGCATTGGAAAATTATTCCTATGTAATCTGTTGTATGTATTTATGGGTCAAATGAATATGAATTAATTAACTTCAAATAATCATACATCATTTCTGTAAATTATAATGCAATCAGACAGAGAATTAATTAGAAAACAACAACAACATTTTCTCTTATGATAGATTAAAATGAAATTCTTAATACAATTGTAGAATTTTAATTTTCTCTTGAAATTATTTAAATTAATTATCATATCAATTACATTTATTGTAACTGATTTTAAATGTACGAAAATATCATTAATCTCTTCTTTAAATCTAAATGAAAACTGAGTATGACTTATGAAGAAAAATTTAAAATTAAAAAAGAAAAGAACAAAGAAAAAAAAAACAAATTTATTCGCAAAATATTTATTTGATGAACGATCTCAAAAGAACAAAAATGTGCAGAACTAGCTATTCAAGCCCTGAAAGCATCAGTTTGGCACATTTTATATTCTCATGTTGACGTAGCGAATATTTGATGATACTTTGTCTGTAGTGCGAATGAAAAGAGAACAAACACTAAAAAATAATGATTCCTTCTATCAACTTTTACATCCAACAGTCTGAGAGTTAACACTTTTACTATTAAAATGTAATATTTTCTCCATTTAACTTAATAGTTGTAATTAAACAACGTAAAACGAACATTAATACTTTCTAATTAAATGGACTTGATGTGATTATATGAATTCATAAAAAGAGAAAGTTAAAAAGAAACTAGATATATGAAAATTAAACGTTTATTTGAATTTTCTTTATAATAATTAGCTTGATAATTTAATAATTAATAATATTAATGAATTGCAACAAGTAAACTTTTCTTTATAATTTCAAAATTATACATAGGATAGAAATATATCTACTTGTGAAATTCATTTGTTTTATCATGGAATTCTTTATTCGTTAGGAAAGAAGATTCAATACTTATAATTTTCAAATTTTATTCAATAATATATATTGCAAGAGGGCCCTGGATTGTCGATACTTTTCTCCTCATTAAAACATTTGCACATTCGATATAGCATTCAAATCAAAAAAAAATCCCAACCAGAGGAACGATAATTCATAAAATTAAACGAACAAGTTTTAATATTTTTCTATACGACGATATTTCTACATTCTGTTTGACTCGAGAAACGCCAGTGAAATAAATCTGGCCTGACTGTGTAAACCTTGAACATTTCGTTATTCGTTTGCATGTTCGCCAAGAACGTCTGAATTGATTTACATGCTCGTATCGTGGGATTAAGGAATTCATTTCCATGCGCAGCACGATGCCCTCAGATAGTATGGATGACATCGAACTGAAAAATATTCAACTCCAATTTCCACCGTTGAGATGTCTATCGAGAGATGACAGTTCCGTGCGAGAGGAGAGGGTTGAAACCGACAAAGGAAGTATTTTGGTGGCTGTGCAAGGGAATCGAGCGAAACCTGCCATTCTCACTTATCACGACTTAGGCCTTAACTGTAAGTAATCCACTTTTTTTTTTTTTATTTTTTAACCGTTTGTCTTATAATACCGTGTAAAAATTGAATCGTAAATCCGATCATAATTCAATGAATTCTCGTGATTCCAGTATAGGTTATTAATTAATTATACGATTTCAGAATTATTTCCTATCTTTTTTAGATTTCAGATTGCACGATTTAGGGAAGGGTCAAAGGTAAAAAAAAAAAAAAAAAAAAAAGAGCGAAAGATTCTTATTAGTTTTGGAAGAAAAGGATTTATTCATTTATTGATTCTTTTTTTTTAATCGATTAAATAACAATTATATTAATATTAAAATTATTTTTTTACATCCTTTCGCATTGATTATAAATTATCATATTGTGAATTGAATAATTGTTCCACCAGTCAAATTATATTCTCTTTTATATCAAGAAATCAATGATTGCTATATTAATTTATATAGCAATTGATGATATGTTTCTTAATATTTAAAATACGAAAGGAAACATGGATCATTATTTTCAGATATATCGAGCTTCCAGGCGTTCTTCAATTATATCGACATGAGAGTTTTACTGGAGAATTTCTGCGTTTATCACGTGAATGCACCTGGCCAAGAAGAAGGTGCACCCACGCTGCCTGAGGAGTAAGTATATTTTCTATTAAATATTTATTACAAAATTGATACCTAAACTAATAATTCTAATCTTTTATCCTTCCCTCAGATACCTTTGACGATTGATCCATTTAAAAAATTACATTAATTTATATATATTTGACTAATGAATATCGAAATTATCAATTTTCCATTATAATTATTTCATAATTTGAATATATATCGTGCGGAACACGAGGTGATTAATAACGAACGATTAACGCAAAATAGCAATTCTCCATTTGCGAATATGAACAAACGAGTGCATTAATCAAAGCAACCAAGTTTAAAGTTGATAAACGAGTACCAATTGTCAATCGTGTTCGAGTACACGTTTTCAAAGTCCAGTAACGAGTTCGCTAATTAACTCTCGGTACAACTGTTGACGAAACAAAAAAAAAAAAAAAAAGAAAGAGAGAGACAGAGAAACTGATTTCCCTACGTTCCTCATACATATCAAGATCCCATTCAAGAGTATCGTGCACGCGCCTCACTTAAGCGACAGTGAATTCAATTAGTGCAAATCAATGACCTAATTAACATTCTAATTAGTCGAAGCCCCGAGTATGTCCCTACTTTCGCGTTTACGACGGATTCTTCGCGCCTTAAGAGCGATTCTCTTTACCTTTACCTCATGCCTCTTCGCGGAATTCTTTCTCGCGCTTTCTCTTCACTATCGCCGTTTGCGCACTTGTACGGATTCGATCTTACCGGTTGATGCGCAGTTACCCCTTTCCTTTGCCTAATCTCTCGTGAAATCGAGAAATGGCTGGAGCGAAACGGCTGATGAACTCGTCGCGTTTCAAAAACTGATTTATCGAGATTTACGGAGTTGAAAGCTTCCGTTATCATCGAACGAAAGGAGAGGATAGTCGACGAGGATATTTTTTATTTATCGTTTCGAAAGAGGAGAATATGGACGAGATCTCGACCGTGATGAATGACAGTGGACAGTGATAGTGGATCGTTGAGAATCGTTTACGTCGTGGAATTAGAAGATTGACGGTGTCTACCTACGACATCCGATTAACCTGACCTCAAACGATCGAGGCTCACCTCGACAGACGCATATGTAACTGAATAGAGTGTTACGGAATAATTTAGACTGCATTGCAGATTTTCATGCAACCTAGACGGTTAAGAAACATTATTTTTGCTCGCGTGCCAAAATCGTAAAGTATCATGACGAGTGCCTGGTTCAAGTATATTTGTTTTTATTCGATCGTCTTGGTGATACTTTACGATTTCTATCGGTGGCTCGCAAGTTATGTAATTGGTCAGGGAAACCGATATTGTGTTTCTAATCGTGAATTAGAAATTCTCAAAATTCACACAAACTTATGTCGACGAATTTTAACTTACGATTTTCTCAATTATTTCTGCTGATTATATCTTACTTGTAAAAATTTTCTTTTCAAGATTATCTTCATTTTACAACATTTTAAATTTGCCTCGGTGTCTTATATTGATGAAGGAAGAAAAATTATACTTAAAAAAAAAATTGAGGATTTATTTATAATAATAACTTGAAAATCACGTTATCTGTATCAAACGAACTGATAGATTTAGTGATAATAAGAACAATTCAAGTATCTATTTATGTATATTTATTTATTATCAATGAGAGAGAACGAAAAAAATTCGTAACTTTAATCAGCACAACAATTAATACGAAATCAAATATTCTCCTCGTTTATCATTTTCAATATATCGTGCTGGGGAAAATCGTAAATAAATCTCCATGTATCGTCGAGGGAGAGATACATTTCATCTCTATTAAATTGATAAATATTGACATATGTATATACCTATCTAAGACTCGGTGGAAAATTGGTTCCCCATCAATTCCATTTCAAATTGAGGTATTAAAGTTTCCTTAATACAATTTAAACATTGACACACAACGTATAATCATTAAAGTTCCTTCTTTCTAATATCATAGATTCGTAAATGATATTGAAGAGATAGCGATATCTCGACGAATTAGAATGTAAATCTGTGTAAAACATTATATTCCAGCTACGTCTATCCGTCCATGGACGAGCTGGCTGAACACCTGCTCTTCGTATTGAGCCATTTTGGCCTGAAATCCGTAATCGGTTTTGGAGTCGGTGCAGGGGCCAACATACTAGCGAGATTCGCGCTTGCTCATCCCGAGAAGGTCAATGCTCTGTGCTTGATAAATTGCGTGTCGACACAAGCTGGTTGGATCGAATGGGGATATCAGAAACTGAACGTTCGCCACTTGAGATCGCAGGGGATGACTCAAGGTGTATTGGATTATCTGATGTGGCATCACTTTGGCAGGGTGAGAATATATTTATATTAATATTTTGGAACGTGAAAAAAATCAATATCCTTTTTCTAAAATGTTCAAATTTATGTTTAAAATTTGTATTCTAATTTGTAGGTATTTTTTAAAATTTTTGTTATGTCATTTGTTCCGGTAAATATATAATTTTGATCAAGTTCTTCGTTTATTTTTCTTATTTCAATAATAAGAGAGATTTAATGTTTTTAAAGTTAATATTGTTAGTAGAATTTGTAAGTTTAAATTTTGTTATGTGCTATTTTTTTATATTGTCTTCATATAAGAAGAGAAGAAATGTAAGAAATTTTTTAACTATTTATAATTATTTTTACATTCATTATTTTTACACTATTTATTATTTTTTTATACTCATAATTTTTACTGACATTTCAAATTACAGATAAAATAAATAGAAATAATAACCCATAAATTAAAGTTAAATAATCAATAGCTAATAAAACTTATTTATTTTGGTATTATTTAATAAATAATATTGACACCAGTAAAAAGAAAAAGAGGTATTAGCTATTGTAATTCATACCGCAGAGAGACATGCATGCAAGAAGACAGACAATAGTCTGTATGATCTACAAACTTTTATCAAGGCAACTTAATTTAAGCAACGTTTACACGGAAACATAGACTGATAAATTATTGACAAGTTGAACCGAGTTTAATGAAGGCTTATGCCGTCGAGTATTTCCAAGCAACGTGGAAAATTGGATCGGGCCATCAACAACAATTCCTTCGCTCTTATTATGCAACACGTAGCTCTTTGATGGAGTTACGGCATAGATATCGTGAGAGAAAAAAACAAAAAAAAAAAGGAAAATAAAAAGAAAAGCAGGTCAGGTTTATGGTATAAATATCCTTCGACGTAATAAGGTACGAAAATTGTACCTTAACGCTTTATTTTGCCTTCCTTTTTTATACTATTATATTTCAAATTTGTTCCTGTTCGACGCTAATGGCGAGCCTTGAAGATTATTTTACCTTTGCGCATTGACCAAAGAAATTGGACCGTAAAAAAAAAAAATGAAACGAAGATATTCGAGACCTTGGAATTTTTCCATCAAGTTATTCAGAAGACAGACAAGAGTTTTGATTGATTTTTTTTTTTTTTTTTGATTTCATGATTTTAATTTCGTCATATAGAAGGATCTCATATTTGACATATTAAAAATAATTCTAACGCGTTGGTTTTTTAATTTTGTCAATTTGATCATTTCAATCATTAGAATTAACTTGATTTACACGAAACTACCAAAGTAAATTCAAGAAAATATTACATATTTTGAATACGTATTTTTCAGGGCACGGAGGAAAGGAATCACGATCTTGTACAAGTGTACAAGAATTATTTTGAGCGTCGCGTGAATCCAACGAATCTGGCATTATTAATCGACAGCTACGTTCGTCGTACAGATCTGAACATCACGAGGGAATTAGATCCTACGCGTAAGAAGGAAGGTCTCACGCTTGGTGTACCTGTGATGAATATCACAGGAGCTTTGAGCCCACATGTCGACGATACCGTCACGTTAAATGGACGATTAGATCCGATGAATAGCTCTTGGATGAAGGTACGAAACTCTTGAAACATTAATCAAAAAGATTTTCCACGAATCGCTAAAAATATTGTATTTCGAACCGTTTAATTCCGTGGGGAGACTCTTTGTTAAATATTTCGTGAGTTTTGGAATTCTTGATCGACCCCTTTCGTGGATGGATTTTTAATTGCGAATTGTATTTTCGGAAAGCAGTCAAAATAATTGTAAGTTTTTCCTCCCATTTCAAATTAATTAAATTAAAATTTTAATCAAACATAAACCGTTCAATATTGCAAATATTGTAATTTATTCGATTATATCTTCATTGTTACGATATATTTGAATGTTATAATTACATTTATTGATGATTATTACACAAGTGTAATAATAAAAATTGGCTACCGCTTTAAACAGATAATCTAATCAATCTTCATCTTTATTCACAGATTTCTGATTGCGGAATGGTACTGGAGGAGCAACCGGGCAAAGTAAGCGAGGCCTTTCGACTATTTCTGCAGGGCGAAGGATATGGTAAGTGAGCGCGCTGGCGAACCACGCTTTAGACATTAATTATCGAATTGTCAAACGACTATTCTCATCGATTCTCATTGGTATAAACGAAACTCGACTCGCGCCATGCTGCCTCGTGAAAGAGCACGCGATGCAAAAATTATGACCTCTCATTGATTACCGAGTCGTCAAAAAAAGAAAAAAAAACGAATTAAATAAAAATAAATAAAAATAAAAAAAAACGAATTAAATAAAAATTCAATTAACTGGATAGATTTTTGATATAATTGTACACATTGAATAACCTGCAACGTAGTTGGCCGATTAACATTCACGGACAATGAATCAGGTGTTAATGATTTCACAAAGACGTTTCGCGTGCTCTCTTGCGTAACAAGATATACGGACACGAGAAAACGCATAACGTGTCTTATAAATCGTGACTTACTCGTAGGCTTAAGTTCGAATGCTACATTTGAGCAAGTAACGGTATTTTTTGGCCTTATATACACGTTTAACCGGATCAACGTCAAACACACGTGTTAAAACGGCAACATAAAAGGAAAATTATTTCACGTCGAGCCGACCTTAACACGTAATTTTTCATCGTGTCGTATTCGAATCCCGTTTGATATGCGATCCGAATAACGAAGTATAACGCTTGTAAATTAAGTCATCCTCGATCACTTTGCCTTCGAACTCGCTAGAATCCGGCGCGAAAGTCGGTTTTAAGCTGCATTTAGCTGTAGGGAGCAAATGTTGTTTCTGCTACACCTCCCTCCCCCTCCATTAAATATAGAAACGATTTTATTGCAGATTCTCTTCTCTGTAGCCGTCTATCTGTCGTGCAATCATATTCGAAGTATGACTTGACGTTCGCCAATTATTTATTTACTCTTTATATCCTGATACATATTTATTCTTATCGCTTCATTGAATATATATTAAGAGCGGATACGAAGAGGTTGAAACGCTCTCTTGAACGATTAACGCTAATTTCGCGACTGATTGAAGTTTATTATTCTTTTTGGCTTCTTGGTCACAGAAACACGATAGCACTTATCACATAACACAACGCTTTACCACTATCGCCCAGTTAATAACGCGAATAACAGAAGAAAAAAAAAAAAAAAGAGCGGTGTACTTATCGCGCGAGTACAATATTTCATCGATGATTACAACAACGTTTTGCTTAATTCCTCTTAAGTAATTATTATCGATCTCTTTTCTCCACTCGACTCGCTTCAAAAAGCGAACAGATAACGCATTTTATTAATTATTTTTTACTCGGTAGGTAATCTGCGAATATTATCCAAGTTATGCCCAAGTTGTTCTAATTAAATTTACTGTTCCTATCGTGATGATTATCGTTATATTAATTGTTGTTGTTACGATCGTCTCTGTTATACGAATAGAGTTTTCATGTTGTACAAATGGCGCGATGCCAAGATGTTGTTAACCCTTGATGCATTAAGGATCGACACTTTAAATTTCTTTTTAAAAAAAGATCACTCTTCTTTTCATTTTCTTTCTTTTTTTCTTCTTCTTCTTTTATTTGAACCATGATATGAGATAAATCGTTTAATTTATTTCTAATAAATATCAACTTATAGTATCCTTGATACGTTGAGATTTAAGAACATCTTTGATCATGTACTTTCCTTCGTTGGAAAGCCACTGGCTCGACTTGATAAATAAAAAGAGGTTTGAAAAAGGATTACGTTGAATTCATCACTTTAGTCTCACCACCATTTATCATTTATATGAGAGCTTTAAAAAAAAAATATATATATATATACATGATTATCAAAGGCAAAAATGAGAAAAAATAATGTTCACCGACTTGCGCCTTTATTTCCCACGCGTCTCGGATCGATCGAGTGGTACGTATATATTAATATCTAGTGCTATCAACTGAAGTAGTCAGTAAAGTAGTATCGGCTTTTTGGCTATTTTGTTTTGCTTCTCAATTACTTATTGCTAGTGCTAAGGATCACGCTATCGTTTAAGTAGTTTAGACAAAAGTTTATAACGTAGACGTGTCTTGTTCTCAAATTTCGTTCATAATAAATATCAGGAAAATTTACGCTTTAGTTGTTTAAAAAAAAAAAAAAAGAATATGTAGCATTAGAATTTTTGATCAAAATTATTTGCTATATGAACAGCCAAAGCATTCCTTTCTCCTTCTCCCCCTTTTTTTTGTTTTACGACTCATTCATTTCATTTCAAATAAAAAATATAATTTCTCATCGCTTTGCACGAAAAATCATGAACATGGACGACAATCGCGATCGAAAATCGTTGCTTAATTTTTATTATTTAATGTATTAATTACACGAGAAACGGCCTAGCGATGCATCGCACCCGAGAATGATTTTTTTCGATGAAAAAAGAGAGAGAGAGAGAGAGAGAGAGAGAGAGAGAGAGAGAGAGAGAGAGAGAGAAGAGAGAGTTATGAGAACGTTCGCTACGGCCTACGCTACGTTATGATCCATTATTTGTTTTTTGAATGTTTTAAAGAAAATTTGTTTTTCTTTGTGCCTTTTAGTGGTGAGATCCCCGCGGAAGCCCGTGACGCCGACAACACCCGAAGGTAATTGTAATTAGGAATTGAAGGCCGCAAGGAGTCAAGCGCGCAGTTGGTCAGTTAGGCCACGTCTATGTGTTAAGTAAGTCGGAATTCAAACTTTTATCGGGAAGTATTAACCGATGATGATGTATCACGACTAACATATCTTGGAC
Organism: Apis laboriosa; assembly: GCF_014066325.1. Taxonomy (NCBI): domain Eukaryota; kingdom Metazoa; phylum Arthropoda; class Insecta; order Hymenoptera; family Apidae; genus Apis; species Apis laboriosa. The sequence goes on from NW_025221536.1 coordinate 71,724, forward strand.
GACCTCGGGCATATTCTCTCTATCTATATCTCTGAAGGATTATCAAAAGGCAACTAATTAATTGTACATTTTTTTTTTTTTTTAAACGATGCTAATTCTTCCGGTTGTTGATGTTATGGGTTTATCTCTTCGGACTTACTAAACTCTCGTGCATTTTATATCTCAGATCTTAGATCATTATCTTAGAATCATTATCCTTCTCGCTGTTATGTTATTTATCTTGGAATAAAATAGAATTTTCAAGTAAAATTATACATGATGAATGAAAATTTTTTTTATACACAGAGAAATTGATGGCACAATTTTAGCGATTGTAATTAAAATATATCAAGTATATCGTTACTTACAGCGAGAGGATTAGTTCAAAATTGCATCGCACATTCATACATTTGTTTAACTAACTTTTTATTTAATGAATTTCTCGATATTTTCACTACGAAAAGAGGATTCATTTACTAGGATTACAAGATCATGGTAAAGTTTTATCGACTGAGTTCTTAATTTTTTTTATCGATAGTTGGTATGAAATAACCTTATCAATCAACGATAAATCAGAAATCTTTCTAGAGCTTTATATCATTTCCTCGTAGAAATCGATCTTTTAATGAACGTATGCACAGGCTATTTCCAAATGCAAGAGTATTTAATCTATTTTCTTGTAGCAGCATTTACTCATATGTGGGACATTAACAGATAGTTTATTAAAACATGCAACGAAAGAAAAACTCCGCACATTACTGGGCAGTAGAATAGCGAATAACAGATTGTGCCGATTCCGATTCACATGCTTTGCACATAAAACAGTTTCACTCTAACACACACATAATTCTAATTTTTCGTTTCTCGTTTTGCATGCAAGCCTTTCTACCTTTATTCTTTTAGTCTTGTTTTAATTTTATTTTTATTTCTTTCTTTCGATGATCGAAACTAAATCGATGATTGAATCTATTCGTTTTTTCATGTTTTTATGTTCCGTATTTTTTCTCTAATTACGATACAAATTACTTTTTTCAAATGTACGGAACATATATATATATATATGGGTACTTTCGGGTTAACAACCTAGATGCGAGGATGAAAAAAATGTTATTTAGTACTCAAATTACTCTGACCTGGAATTTTCGTTTATTTTTCTTTACAGTGGCACCATTATCACCGTTGAAAATGGCTGACTACAGACTGGCTTCTCTCGAGGGATTGAATCATGTTTGCAGTAAGAAAATCGACTGGCCCACCGCGACTATACACATCACCGAGAATCCCATATCGGAGGCAGTCGTTTGTTAAATTTTTCTTGAAAAAAATTACCATTGATTTTTTTCGAATGACAAACCATGCAAGAACTTAAAGAGAAAAAAAGAAAAAAGAAAAAAAAAAAAAAAGAAGAAAAAGAAGGGAAAAGAAAATCACAAATCGAACATCGATATTTTTTAAAATTTTATTGGAGCAAGGACGTGGCTCTAACTTTTTATTTTCGTTTAACAAATTAACATCCTATTCGAATTTTAGTTTTAAGAATATTCTTATTTTTATCGATTTGTTTTAAGTTGCTCCTATTTCTTTTATTTATATTAACGTTAAGATAACTAGAATTAACAGTTTTGGATGGTACGAAATATTTTTTTGTACCGCCTGTACTGCACGTTTTTCTCATTTTATGTATTAGTAATAGTTCAAATTAGTTGTTAGTTTTTATTTTAAACGCAATAAGAATTTTATCATTTATTCACACATTAAACCCGGTTATCGTTCATTATAATTCAGAATTAAACATGAATTCACTTTTAAAAAATCGAAAACGATTATTATCGAACGATATGACGATTTTTACTGTTATCTTTGTTCAACGGAACGACGTATTTTTTTAAAGTCTCAACGAACATTACAACACTCGTCCTCGTCGAGGGTCATTTTTTTAATAATGAAATCTCAAATTAAAAAAAGTGTGCGATTATAAATTACATCTGGCGCGACTATAATCCAATAATTCATCGTATTCATCGCAACTACGATTCTCGTACAACATCAGAAACAACGAAAATCATGATTTTACTTAACTATAACTTTTACAGAGGAGCAAGATGAGAAAGAATGAAACGAAAGGAGTGACGTAACGACGAAAATGCAAAAATTCAGAACGAAAGGAGGTATTCGTCGAAATGCGTATGAAATAAATTTATTCTCGAGTACATAACGATATAGATCGATTATTCCAATGATTGAACGATTCGATCGACTATTCTAAAGATAATTATTATTCGAAACAATGCGCAAAAAAAAAAAAAAAAAAAAATCGAATCATATTAAAGACGAACATGTGTGGTAGCACTGCATCGTAGAGAAGCGCGCACTATTGCTTTCCGTGTTCATAAAGAGGGACGAGTACGACTGGTAGGTGCAGAACACAAAGGAGTCAAGTTTGTAGAAAGAGGATTACGTATATTATTACTACGATGGGATAAATAACAAGCGCATGATGATCTTTTTATAAATTTGAATCCGTCCTCCCGCGCCTACTAAGTTTTCGTAAATCATGAGTAAATCGTTGAGCCTCGTCGATTAGCTTGTAGCATTCTTATCGAATTCGACGAGTTGACTATATTACTCGCGATAAATCAATGCTCGAACAATACGACAAGTTACACGGTTATGAATCCAAATATTTCGCTAACACGAGTGTATAGAGAGAGAGAGAGACAGAGAGTTATGAAAACGAGATAACAAAGGTAGGTATAAATTAGACATTGATCGAAGTGTCTTCGATGATGATCGATTCGTTCGTTATCCACGGACACTTTTCCGAAGTGTTGGAATGCAAGAAAAAGAAAAAAGAAAAGAAAAGAAAAGCCTAAAAGCAATCGGTCGCGACGAGCGACTGTCCGTGTTCTTTTGGTAAAGAAAAATTCTCGTAGGCCTGCACGTATGATATGTGCTTCGCGTTAAAAAAGAACAGGGAATCTATTCGGGGATATTCGCGCGATTCAACATCCTCGAACGATTGAATTCCATGGAACAATAACGTTTCCTTGCCCGGCAATGGAACGTTCGTTTGTTTGCGCTCGCGCACCGTTCGCACCCTTTCCTAGTTTCAAGCGTTTAGAAAATAATTAGAAGGGAGGATACGTGTATGTATGCGAGTGTGCGTGTACGTGGAACAGAGAAAAAGGGAAACGAATATGTGAGGGCATGTGTCTGAGTGATGTACACATAGGAACACGAGGATACATAGATAGTCGTTCAAGAAAAAAAAAAAAAAAAAANAAAAAAAATTAAAAAAAAAAAAGAATAAAGAATTCAAAAAATTAGAAAAAAAAAAAGGAGTATCTGGTTCGGTACCTTAATACGGTTCTACCAGGCTTCTTAAAAGCCTTTAGCGTGATATGATAAGACGTGCCTGCTACATGATGTCGTACGTAGCTTTTGAAAGTTTCAACGCCTTTAGTTTTTTATCACGATTCCCGTACGTCCCGGATTTTCCCCAATTTTCGCGCGTCCTTTTTAGAACGAAGCGTGCAATACGCTACATTTATGGTAATAATCGCCATTGGAAATTACGTTGAATACTACGCTTTGGAGCGGACGCTCGAAATTTCTTACAATATCCTAAATTTCAAAATGAACCGAATGAAATTTGTTTTCCCGATCGTCTGACTAATTTTGTTCATAATTTATGGAAAAAAAAAGGATTCTCTTATTCTCTTATGAAATATGCTATAGATTAAAAAATGTATAAAGAATTATAAAAGTTTGTTTAAAATTCTATATTCTAGCAAAATTTTTGTAGTACGGCATTTACAACCATCAATGGCGTGTACTGTGCACGTCGGAATGATACGGTATCGTTTCTCGATCAACGAAGAGAAATAACACAGAAAGAATGGTATTTTAACATGAAACTCGTAAAGACGAAGGAGATGCGCGAAAACACGATGAAAGTCAAGACAAAGGACGTATCGAGGGAAGAAAGGTTTAATCGTTTCATGTAAAAGAGAGTTTATAAAAAAAAAGAGCGAATATATTATAGATGTATACATATGACGCGTTATTTAGGCCGGCGAATTGAAGACAGATCTATAGTCGACAGCTTAGTATGTTAGAAATTTGAAACTCGATTCTTCGAGAGGATTGAACGAGAGAAAAAAGAAAAAAAAAAAAAAAGGAATGCACGCATTAATCATTGCTAAAACGCGAATGCTATAAGAGTAATCGTAGCTTCTAAGGACCACCAAACACATTATCCATTAATCCCTTCGTTTCCACGTCGCTCTTGGAACTGCATTATAGAAACATTCAAGAACGGATTAGATCCACAACGTTCGAATCCCACAACGTGTTTCCCCCATTAATTGTATTTGATTGAACATATCGTGGAAAAGTGTGATACCATTGCATTGTACAAGCCGTTCAACAAGATCTAATCATAACCTTTGATCTTTCATTGAAGATGTTCATGAGACGCATATCATTAGTAAGAATTAATTTACAAATTGTATTATATTCGTTATGATCGAATGGAGGGAAAAAAAAAAAAAAAAGAAAAAAAAAGAAAAAGAGGAAAGGAAAAGATAAATTATCGATTGTTCGAGAATGATATCGTGTCTGTATTTTAATTGAGATGCTAAGACGGTGATTGAATGTCTATAAGGGGGTACAAAACATGATTGTTGGTTACGAAGGGTTTAAAGAAAATTCATTTTGCACACGATCGATCACAAATAATCGGTATCAAAACGCTACTACAATCTCGCAAAAGGATAACGATACGTTTTTCCTTGAGGTGCTACGTGGAATTTTCGTTTTCGAAGCAAATTTCCAAAAAAAAAAAAATTCCTCGCGCCGTATCATCAGATAGATTGTAGCGAAAAAAAAAATATATATAATTAACAAAAACTCAAAGTAAAACAAGGTATAGTACAGTAAGCGAAATAAACTTAGACGGAGCTTGAGTATATATATATATATAAATATACAGGTTAAACAACACGTGCGCACCGAATATACATCTTGTTATTTATAATAAACAAATATAAAAAAAGAAAATGAAAATTTTCTTATAAAATAATCCTTTTTCATTCTTAACCAATTAATTTCTCCCGATTAGAGAGATTATTAATTATTAATTATTATTATTATTAAATTAATATTTAATTTTGTAATTACGTTGTAAAACATTAATTTACTTTATTTTTGATTTCATTTATTGTTTGAAAAATTATTGTTTTATTTAAAAAATTATAGAAAAAAATGAATTATTTCTTTAATAATGTGTTTATAACATTTTAATTTATAAATGTTTTGAAAATTTAGTGAATTGCATATAAAATTTAGTTCTATAAGAACTAAAACATATGGTGATCATACGGTGACTAAAATCCATTTCTTTCTTACTTTGAAATCATTATTATGTAACATCAATATATAAAAATTAATGAAAAATATTTCACTTGGATGCAAAGAACGAAAACAATTTTTTTTATATATATACCCTTTGCTACCATCATACATCTTTGATAATAAACATATTCCTTTGAACTTCTTTTATACAAGAAAAAAAATTGTCAAAAAAACACGCATTATGAGTCCCGGATCTCATCTGGAAACCAGTGCGTCAGAAAGATCTGGTATAACGATTTATCAGTAGAAAAGAAGTTTATAGAAAAAGAAATTCGCGATAAAGACATTTGCGAATAATTTTATAAGGTTAAAATCTATAAAATAACTAATACAAATACTTACTTGCATCGTGTTAGTATATAATAATTATATATATAATATATATATATATCGGTAAAAACTTGTTACAAGAGTATTTTATTTGTATTTACATCAGTTGAAAGATGTATGAATAAAAACTCTTCTATTTATAATTTCTGTTTTTTCTTCCATCAAAAAATGTATCTTCTATTCGTTTTGGGTATAATATAAATTTCGTTTACAATTTTGTGGTTGGAATTCAAATTGATATTACAATTATAGAATATAAAATTATAGAATTTACATTTGATGTTTTTTGAAATCATTAAATCTATATCTGCTAAACATAAATTTAATATAAATATGCACAAAATTATGTAAATTCACTTGTATATAATATATATTATATATATATACGTTTCTTTCGTAAATGATTGTTTGGATACAGTGCTGCCAAACAATCTACTAGCTATCGAAACTTACGAAAATCGAATCTATCGAATATTTTTCGATATAAATCATGACAATAATCGAAATTTTTTTTTTATCTTTATAGAATAATTTAAATTTAAACTTAACTTAACTTCAATAAATATACTTAACACGATAAATTTGAAAAAACTACTTTACTTCTTTTTTTAATAAAATTTAAAAATATATAATATAATATTTTCGATAATATTTAAAATATATTGGAGGGAAGAGGTTATGTGTGTGTATGGATATATATATATATATAAAGAAGAAATATATTTATATTACAAAAATTATTTCTTGCTGCTTATTTTCATGAAAAAAGAATATATTATTTTAAATTAATCAATAAAAAATTTTAATATTTAATAACATATTTCTTCTTTTCATTGCTGATCGCATCTTTTCTGTATCAAGTTTTCTCTTCGATACGCAGTTGCATGTGCGCACGTACTCTAAGTGCGTGCCTCGACGACAGAAACCAGTCCCTCGATGATTTTTGCGACGATCAAACGACTACTGTCTTCAAAGAATCGATAGGGCCGTATATGCCGACATATCTTACCTGTTTCAATGGACAATGACCTGGTGCATTTATTTCTTAAGAGGTAATTTGTGGCTTTTAAATAATTTCAAGTATAAATAATAAATCTTATACAATTAATTCTACATTAATTTTATCATTCATCAAATAATATAAATTTGACATGTATATTTAGAATTATGATTCTTATAGGCATAATGATTTTATGAAATATTGTTTTTTCTTCTGTAATCTCACATTTAAAAATCTGTTTTTATATTCAAATATTTAACCAGATAGCTTCGGTGATGCCGCTTATCGCTTCGTTGATCATCGGCAATGTTCGTAAGCGTTCGTCGAGTCTCAATGTTACTGCCACCTGTCGACATCGAACGGAATTATAACTCGTCTTTGACAAGGCGCGCGTATTCTTGATTCGGCCAGCGTGGGAGTAAGGCTGTCCACCGAGAGACGCCTGAGAAGGTGGTCGATCGCCTTCTTACATTGACTCCAAGTTCGTCGTGTATTGTCGTTAATTCTTATCGAATTGGTGTATTTTTATCGAACAAATCGCGAGTGAATTTGGTACATTAAATCAGTGAAGTCATAGAATTCAAGATATCCTTTTTCTTCGATGTATAACCGGCATTGTTGCAAAACAAATTGAGTGAAAACGGAGCAGTGGCAACGCGCGCATGCGTTCGAAACATTTGAATTAATGGCTCGTGCTTTTCGTGATTCTCCTGCAATTGAAATTCTGTGGAATTCGCGAAATTGAAAGAAATATCTGTAATATAATGTAGACTCGTCTTAAGTGGACTGATACAGAAGCCTGACGAGTAGATTCTAATGAAATTTTAAACCTTTGATATCGCAATAAAGAACTTGCTACGACTTGGTGACACTTCGTTCTCGATGTGAAACTATATTCAACCGCCCTGTTAATTGTTAAACGTTCAGGGGCTTCCAAAAAAATTTTAAGTGATATATAGTGCGGTATTATTAAGTGTGCGGTGTTGGTGTAGTGGATATGCGTCGATCTTTATTGTGAAGGTGCCTGAGGAATTCTCCCTGGATTGAAAGGCCCTGGATAAAAGATGGGACCAGCCAAGATCCTTGGGGTTTGCGTACTCCTCATGCTGATATACATCATCGAGGCAGACGTCATCGAGGAAAGAGGTTAGTCAATTGTTTATTTTTCTTTAAACTGAGAAAAAATGAAATTTCGAAATGAGAATTGATTGTTATATCGTGAGAATATTTTCTATCGAATACATGATAAAGGAAACTTTGAATAGTTGCATGTCCTATTTAATTTTGATGACTATTACTTAATAAATCATTTCAATTTATATATGTTTCATAAATTTATAAATTATATTAAATTATGCAGTTGAATCATCATAATATAATTTATATATATATTATATATAATATAATTTAATTTATTATATATAATATAATATAATATAATATAATTTATATATATATATATATATATATATATATATATATATTATATAATATAGTTGAACTATATTATATAATATATATATTTAATGAATATAAAATGTTATAATCATTAATTCATAATTCTGCAATTTTTATTTATAGATGGATGAAACATAACTTTTAACTTTTTCTTATTACAAATCATTTGCAGTCAACAAATTATTTGGGACATGTAGAAAATTATTATGACAGATTTTATTATTTTTATATTATAAATAATTCATATAGGTAATTCAATGAAATTAAAACTTTAGGTATGTTTTAAACTATTTTTTATTTATTGCTAATTATTTTATTGCTATTTTTTAGCAAAAATAAAATTTATTTCCGTTTTAAAATCAACATTAATTAGATTAGTTGAAACTGTTTCACCTGAAACTGTCTTATATAAACATAAAAAAGAAGATAAACTCTTTATGTAAGCAAAACATCAAGTTTAACTTTACAGATAAGCAAATAAGAAATCTGTTGTAGGAACATCTAGAACTGATTTTTTTTTTCTATGTTCTAATTTTTCCTCTCTTTCTTTCACATTCTCTAGCATAAATATGCTTTTTAATTGATAATTAAAAATACAACAACAAGGGGAAAAAAGTGAACGTTTTGTTTCTCCATAAACTGTATCGTAATTAATGCATCGACCACTTAATGACCTCAGATTCTTTCACTTTTCGTCATGTAGCCGCTGTGTAAACCGTGAGTTAAATATATCTTGTTAAATGGCTAATTAAGCCTTAATAAGATCGGTTCACCCAGAGCGCTCGGCCAAGAATGAGGCCAATGGTACGACGTGTCTCGTTTGGAACTTTTGTTAAACCGTGAATACCATTCCTTAAAAATCGCGAACTTATTGCCAGGTGCTTTCTCAAGACTCTTTGTCGTATTAAACGATTTATTTCCTATCCATTCGTACGATGTCCAGTGAGACTTACATTATAGATTTAATTAACTCTTGAATGGCGAATATTGGATTTTTTATACTTTAGAAGTTTTATTATACTTTAGAAGTTTTTTTTTTTTATTAAAATTATATATTACATAAGTAATAGATTGTTTTAAAAAAATAACTATTTAAAATAAATTGTTAAAAGAAAGGAAAATAAATTATTTAACGAATAGAAAAATTAATTCTTGGACGACTATCTAAGAATTAATTTTTCGATCAACGTGCATCAATAACGTCACGATTTCGTTTACACATCACATGATTAAAAATTTATCATGAAACGTTTATTCGTCATATTATTTATAGATTTGATTATTACTCTTCGTTTCTTTCTGATATCATTGATTTTTATGTTCGTTTAATTCAAGCGTGTAATTAAAATCATTTAATCAAAGATTCGCTGTTACTGAAATAGATTATTATATACGATAATTTATCTTTCGATTAACTTTTGTCTCTCTCTCGATATGCTATTATATCGATCAATCGACGATACTGTAGAAAACGATAATATAATCAGATAAAGGAATAACGTGGAATACAACGTGGAATAACCAAATATGGCGGGAAAATCAAACGTGATGCGCCGATTCCTCATTGAATTCTTCGGTCGAGTATTGGTCGAGTAAAAAAGCCGAGTAGCAACCTGCGGAAGAGGCAAGAACGCGTTCCCTCGCGTTCTTGACGCAACGTCTCTCCTCTCTTTTCTCTCTTTAGTATGCGAAAGAAAGACATAGAGGAGCGGTAGCCAGCCAACCATAAAGTCGAGACTCGAATCGAACGCTACAATTTCGCGGCAGCTATGAAATGATCGGGACGCGAATCAGAAATATGCAATCGATCACGAGGCGATCGAGAAAATATTCTGACTAATTCTGATTTTGTATTCGGTGAAAAAGTAACGAAGTACGTTGGCAAAATTCTCCCTTTCTTTTCATTTTCATACATTTTAAATAACGTCAATACGTTATTTTACTTTTTAATGTTCAAGTTTTTCTTTTCGTTTTCTCTTTTTGCTAGTTTTAGAATCAATAGCGGTCGAGCAATTGTTATTAATATTGTATATAAAATAGAAAAAGAACGTTTTCTCGAAATATCATATCCGAGCTATTGATTAGCAATTGATTAATTTTATTAATTTTATTAAAAATATTCCGACTATTTTGATATTTTTGCAATAAAATTTGTTCTCTTTCAATATAATTAATAGCCATAACATTAGCTGATTGAATTCAAATTGTCTTATCTCTTGATTTAACTCGTAAAATTCTAAAAGGAATCTTATTTTAATCGAGAATTATTCGCACGTTTTAACCGGATACGACAAATATCCTTTCACTCTACCATTGGAAACGTTTAGCAACATTGCCAATTCATGTTTCCAACTAACACGAGATGAAATTTTTCTCCTTCGGTTTAGCCGAGTGCGGTTCACACTTGTTAAACTCGTTTGCACGGAACTTTTTTACGCGTGTCTCCTCGGGGAAATAATTATTCTGCCAAACGTTCACGTGAACGGGATCGCCGGGTGGAAAATTAGTACTGGATACCCATGGCGTTCCCACGAATTGGTAACGAGTCGCATGGATGCAAGGGAACGAGTTCGGGTCAATACCACTTGAACCGATGTCGATGACGATCGCAATCGATGACGCATCACCTCGCGAATCATCTTGCGCGATGATGTTTCCAAGTGATTCGACCATCGTGACGCTTCTTGCATTACGTCTCGTTTGATTCCATTATCTCGAAAAAGTAAAGTTTTCATTAAAAGATATTACGTGTTTCCAAGTAATTTTCGAGCGATGACTTCTTTCTTAGAATTAAAAAAATAATCTAACGTGATTTGTTCCAAATCTTCATTTAATTAGACAAGAATCGTTCGATATATATTACATTGATTTTGGAATAAATATCTATTTTTGCTTCTTACGCTGAAGAAAATTTCAATTATTATATCATATGAATCGATGTAGAAGTGTGTGTCGATCGTTGCACGTTTGACTTCGATAACTTGTAAAGAATCAATTGCTCCAGGGCTCTCGCGTTAATTGATCCGGCCTATATTACATTCCTTGAAAAACAGTAACGGTCTTGACTTACTGTGAATGAACTTTAGTAGCAATGGATGTTCAACAATTGAGCTATCTCTGCTGGTGCTGTGGCGGCAGCAGAAGCAATCAGGGTCGAGCGACAATGCATTCACCTCGTGCATCAACCACGCTTTACTTACTGTCTCGCGTTCTAACGATATACTTGTTTCTCCTATGTTACTTCGTGCTAGCCAAGCCGCATTTCCGCTATACACATACACAATCCTAATCATTTCGTAACGTTATTGCAAATATATTACCGTTGCTTTACCAGATTTCATTACCATTAAAAACAACGTGAAAACGAGTTTATTATATAAAATTATTATTATTCTTCGATGATCGGTATCCTTTATATACATATTTCAATCATGAGCAACAATCAGAATGTGGAAAAGATTAAACGATAAAGCATAAGGATGTTATCGTCTGTACGTATATGTGTGTATGTCTAATCAGAAAGCAATAAAAATAATGTGTTAATTATATTAAGGCAGATCGCGTTTAAATGGTTGTTTAGAATCAGTGGGAACTCCATTATCAATCTCTGGTAAGGGCATCAGACCCACGTGTCTGGTTAAACCAAGAAAGAGACCGAACTAACGTAGTTCAATTACAAGGAACGCATTCACAGTTGGTTGTAGACACGAGCCTAAGTGTACTGGGCTTAACCGTAATTGTTTAATGGGCTAATGAAATGATACACCCGCCGAATCTAAGCGCGCACAAAAAGCCAATTGTGCTCCATCGACATTCCACGATTATTCTGACTTCGTGTTCGTCTCTATGAATATATTCATAAACTTCGCCACCATTTTGTTACGCGTGTAACAAAGTATTGTAAATAACTATCTCTTTGAAATATTTAATATTCGCTTAGAGAGGAGAATCCTTAATTTCGTAATCTCTTTGGGTGATTATTTCAAAATTTGTAAATTTTAATATTTTTATAAATGGATGGTACGAAAAATCTGGCAACATGGTCGAGAAATTCTCGGTGAAATGCAGTCTATTTAGCTTACGGGCAAAAGATGCATCCTGCTGCGAGGGTTTTAACGGTGACTGCCTACCTCTCATCCATTCATATTGCTTTTCGTTCTACGTAGGAATCTCGAAACGACCTGACTACTGCAACTATACGTGAAAGTTACGATGTTGTTGAGTTTAATATTACGAGAACCGTGATTTGTACCGTGTTAAAGAGTGATGCAAATAAGAAATTTCCTTTGCATTCCGGTTTATGAATGGAAAAAAAAAACCGCTTATGTATCATCTTGTTCGCAAAATCGTTTTTTCAATGTAAAATTTCAAAGTGTTTGTTATTGTTATGTATTCTTAAATTAAATATTTCAAAAACGATATTAACTATTCTTGCGTTTTTCAATATATAATATAACAAAATTAAGAATATTGGAAAATAGCTCAAAATTGTAGCTTTTCGCTCAGTTATTATCACTGATTGTAAGTAGAATAGTTGAGATTTCTAATTGATTTCCGGTTTTCTTTCCAAGTAAATCCTGTTAACATCTTAAAACGATATTTTCTGTTTTCGTTATAATTCTATTAGAGTATGCGTCATCCATTTTGCATAAAACGAAAGAAAACAAGATTTTCCTGTTTTCCTGTTTCGATGAAAAATTTCCTCATTCAATGAATACGCGGATATATAATCAGATTAAAAAATTTCGTTATAAATTTCATGCTTCAACGACGAAACACGTATTTATTTTATTCGATTATCGAGAAAAAACTTTTATTGACTTTCAAGTCACGAATCAAATTATCAAACGAAAAAAAATATTAAAAATATTCTCGATTAGCATACTCTTGGGTTGAAAAAAAAAAAAAATGGAAATACGCTCGTAACGTATCATAATAGCAAAAAAAGATCTTTTATTTTTTCCCTCCCTCCCTCTCTCTCTCTCTCCCCTCTTCACTCGGTTGCTTTTAGTTACGTCGTCATTCGATATTCAATCTTGCGTGAAAGATTTTGCGGTTTTCGATACTCGCTCGCTGTCAGATCTTATCTTCTTTTCTGTGTTGCGCTCGGGACGTGAGAAAATGATATAAAGCCTCTTCCGAAACGCACGCTCGCCGTGCAAAGGAACACGCTCGAAATCGACTCTCTCGTTGCTCGTAAGGAGCAAGTTCAAAGACCTGCGCACGCCGCTTCGTGCATTCATCGTGCAACGTTTTGAAACGGTCCACATCGAATCGAGGATCCAACCACTTTTTCTTTTCTTTTCTTTTCTTTTCTCTCTCTTTTTTCTTTTTTTCACGATCGAGAGCATTGAAGTTCAACGACATTGCTTTTATCGATGGTATAATCCTAACGGGGATATTCAACGTCATGCCCGGCGTGAAATTTGAATCATACGAGCCTCGAGGAGTCTCATGGTCACACTGGTGAGGGTCACTAACAGGAAAAGATCTTAACAACGGATTCTTAGTTGGTCGCTGATCGTGACAGTTTAAATGTCGCCACTCGACGAGGCTAAAGGGATCAATCACGGTGCACATTCTCGTAATCACCGAGAGAATGGGAGACTGCTAACTCGCATCTCTCTTTTTTTCTCTCTTTCTCTCTTTTTTCCTCCCCTTTTCCAACTCTCCTCTTATTTCGAATTGAAGGAAGAAAAAGGCTCGAAGAAACGTTTAGTCGCCTTTCGTGGAAGATTTATAAAACTGAAATGCCATGTCGCCTTTGTTCTTGGTGCCGGGAATCGAGTGACCGTCGCTTAACAGGTACTGTTAGATCGAGGAGGCGGTGTTGAGAAATTTGCGATGTCGATGGTACAATAGCTCGCGATTTTATAATTATAACGTACGAAATGTAAACAAGAAACTTTCTACTCCACGCAGCGGTGTATTAATGTTCAGTGGATGGAAACGAGATGAGAAGAAAGTACGTATATTTGGCGATCAATATAAGATCAAGCTCGAGTCAATTGTTTTAAATAAGCACGCGCGATCAGGGGACGAACGATTGTTCCTTTATTCGTAAGGAATTTTTTTCGAGGAAAAAAAGAAAACTGTGCGGTAACAAGGATTCCTTTGATGGCTCCAAGTCTGCAGAACAACCTTCTTCGAGGCGAACTCGGCTCGACCAATAATACATAGTGACTTAACACCAGCAACACTCGGTGCGTCTCGGGTGCGAAGTGAGTATAAGTGCGAGACGGTGGAGTTTAATTGAGGTTGATGAGGGGGGCGCTCGTATTGGCCCGGAATTCAATGCCGCGATGATGTTTCTTGCTTGTAGCAAGACGTTGTCTTGGAGAGAATGCGTCAGAAAAATCGATAAACTCGTCTAATTCTTCGATCGGGAGTATTCGGGATCGTGCTAAGTTTGCTCGGTAATGGAATTTTTTAAAACGTGAATTTTGTAACACGATACGAAACGAAGTTTCACATCTCTTATTTTAATAAAACTGTTATCGTATTTTGTATACATAATAAAAAAAAAAAAAAAAAGAAAACGTAGAGAAGAAAGCGTGATAATAATATCGCAAACAGGATAATTTAATAAAGTAAAAAATTTGTATGATTTAATAACAAATACCGAAGATTTGATTACATACACGTATATTAATTCATATTTAATGTACACTATTATTATAATATCGTAAAGTGTAAATCGAAAATAACTTAGAAAACGTAAAATAATCGGCAAGCGTTATCAAGCAACACGTCTGTAATCAATCTTTGTTTATCGATTCGAAAAATAATTGTTCGTATCGGATAACATCGGATAAAAGTATATTGGTCGAATTATTACTCCATTTCTATCATATATCCATAGATATCTTTCATGACATTCGGAGCGGTTCTTTAAACGTCTGCCTTATGACCGTCTATAGGTGCTTCTTATCAAGCGTGTTTTGTACGCGGCTCGTACGATACTGTCTCTCTGAATGGAGGCGTCCCAGCTGCTTCGACGATCGACTCGACAGCATCCTGTCCCCAGATACGCACATATAAGTGCATACATACGCGCACACACGGCCGCGAATGGAAGAGCAAGATCCTGAAGCCTAAGAAGACTTCTTTCACTCGGATGCGCTCGAAACAAAATCGGTAAAACGTTACGCGAAAGGAAAAAAAATTCACTTAATAATAAATCGCGTTTCATAACTTTTCTAAACTCTTTATCATTGATAAGCTTGAACGAACGTGCGGCAAAGTCGAGAGCGATAAGATAAAAACGAATGAATTGCAATAATATTGAAACGTTCAAAACTTCGTCCGTCGTCATTGTTCCCCTCCCCCCTCTCTCTCTCTGTCTCTGTCTCTGTCTCTCTGAAGGATTATTTCTTGAAATAATACTATTTAGCGACGGAATTACCTCTCGAAACAACGTTTAATAGGGGCTGTGAAAGCCTGAATAACGACACCTCGGGCAACCAGTTATCAAAGACCAACCTGTTGAGTGAGTTCATAAAACCGGCGAGGCAAGGATATCGAGATGGCGCGTTCGTAAAATCGCAACGACCATCTCGCGCCACCGAGAAACTCGCGTCACCCGATCTTCAAACACGGTGTTCCTGATGCGTTTTCGAGCAGCCTCGGGTGGGGAACTCGGTCGTGGACAAGCCCACCACACGGGCTCCGGGTTGCGTGCCGCGGTCGCGAAGCAAGAACCTCCCCCTTGGGCAGGAGCAACGCGTACGTTTCGCGTCCATCCTCTCTGCTACCTTCGACATTCCTTTCCGTCCTTCGCATCCCGTCCCCTGTTCCATTCAGGCATAATAACCGTGCAGTTTCCCAGCGCGTCTTCAATGGGCGAAGATTGCACGCTACGAGGCCCCCGGTCCTCTCTTTCGTCTCTTCTTCCACGGCTTCTTCCCATTTTTTTTCTTTTCCCCGTTTCGCCTCCCTTCCTCTTTCTTTCCAACTTGCTCGCATATCCCTCCGAGGAAATTCGCGATCAATATGGCTTTCCTTTTTATCTTTCTATTCCACGAATCAAATAATATAATTTGGTGATAGATTGGCTTTGAATTAGATTGAATAGAACGGAGGAGAAATTATTTCTCGATTTCTAGCTTTTCGTTTTATTTCGTGGATATTTTATTCGTGGAAATGAATCTTGGTGTGTAGAATAGAGCGGCGTGCGTTTTGTTAATAATAGAAAAAAGTCGCGAGGGGGAATGAAAAGTCGTGGTTTCGCGTTTTTCTCACGTGTTCTTCTAGTTTCTCGTCACGCGAGTAAAGGCGACATCCGATTCCCAGTAGGAAAGGGGTATCGTAGCGTTACGATAGAACGGGGAACGTATCTTTTTTATTTTTCCGTTTCTGCCTTTTTTCTCACATTCGTTCGGTATAAACGGAACATATCCCAGAAATCGATTAGTTTCTCTCGTGGTAGATGAGAGGGGGAGGGGAAAAAACATGGTCGACGAGATCTCTCTTTAAATTTTCCCTCAACAGCTTTCGTTTATTTGCAATTCAAACGCTTCTTGTCATATACCATATATTGTATTGCGTGCTAATGAAAACGAGAGGAAAAAGTTTCTCGAAGGGAAAAGTAACGGGCTTTCACCTAAATAAATTTATATTATGTTTTGACATTTGTGATTAAACATGTGTTCTATTGTCTATCGATCGTTCTTTGTAAAAATCCAACGATAATTAGTAATTAGTAATTCGTCGGAGCAAAGGTGAAGTTCATTCGACAAACGCTAAGAAAAATTAATTAAGTAAATAAAGTAAAGTAATTAAGTGTATAATTGACAATCCAGAAATCAAAGTCCAAAAAAAAAACTAATATACAAAAAGAAAAAGTAAAAATTAAAAAAAAATGAAAAATAGAATTCCTCTTTGAACTTCCTCGGGATCAGGAATCATCCGTTAGTTATAATAATAACTGTACAGCGAACGATCGGTATGAAATACTCTTCCACAATCCCTTGGCTCTTGGGGATCGCAATCGACGAAAGAATCGTATTGCTCGGCCATGTAAGGTGATGTTTTCCTGTCGGTCGACAAGCTCGCGTAAAATTGCGACTTGTACCGAAAGGATGAAGAACGAGTCACATCCGTTCGTCCCGCGGCTTCGATACGCCGTAAGACGAGGCCGCGCTTCGCAAAGTGGCTCTCTTCTATACCAAATGAGGCAACCAGTCCCGAAGAAAACAGCCCAGATATGTCTCCGGGGACTTAGCGCTGCTCCAAACCGGGACTCGATATCTCGCGAACTCGCGTTCCCTTCGCTCGGGGTGAACGTCCAACCGTCGTCCCTCGTCGGTCAGACTGGATGAACAAGTGAACTCGGGCTCCCATTCCTTCGCATCCTCGTCTACAGTCGTCGGATCGCGCCAGCCAATCGATATCGATCGCATTCGATCGAGCGAATCGTGCATGTATATTTTTCTTCCATTCTTTGCAAATCAATAGAAATCTTCTAGTTTTTCTCAACAACTCTTGGCGAGTTTGGAATCATCTTTGTACTCTCAACGACTATGGCCATTTTACGAAACGAGATTATAAATTATAGATCGAGGAAAAATATCGTTTCGTGGAAATAATTAAAGTAATTCAACTTTTTATTCGTTTTATTATCGTTTAAAGCGATATAGAAAGGATCCGATGATATTATTTTCCAAAATAGAGAAATATTGGGAAAGGCACATGGTTGGAAGAACAAGAAACCCCACTTCCTCTCCGAAACTTGGCTCGAGATGCGACGAGAGTCTCTTTTGCACCTTCAGGACATCCCCATACACCGGTATGATACGGCATGTGCACCAAGAAAATGGCGCATCCTGCGAAGAATGAGTATAAAGAAAATCTGGCTGGCCATTGTTATCTGGACTTCAGAGAATCTCGGATGGTGTGGCGGCGGTAGGCGAGACAGGGGGTCCAGGAGGGATGAAAGGCACCGGGGGTTAAGTTACCCGAGGGTCCACGACACTCAGGTACCGCATTGTTGCGTCGTAGTCGTGGCCCTGCTGCGCGGCTGATGGAGGTGGAGAGGCGAGCAGCAGGAGAACCGAGACTAACCTGCGAGCCTGTTTGTAGGTGGCACTGAACTTGAGACGGGAACTCGCCTTCAAGAGACACGAGAGGAAAAAAGAAAAAGAAAGAGGGAGGGCTAGATCGTCGGTTATACAGTTAGTTTGCATGCACCTTACGTTTCGTGTTTTAGAAACTTTGAGGCTCGTAAAAAGATAAGAGGGCGATGAACAATCTTCGAGGAATCTTGATTCCCTACCACCAGAGAAAAAGATCTCTTTTTTTTTTTTTTTTTGGCAACATTGAAGTCGTCGAGACGCGTGTCTCAAAAGGAAAGGAAATTTTCATGGACAATTTCTCCATTTTGGAAAATATTTCGAAGATCATTATCAGCGTTCTGGCAAATTCCCCCTTTATTCCTCGTCGCAAATCACCTTGAGCAGTTGAAGAAAAGGAGCGGCGAGATTGTCACACTTCGGCCACCCATACGGTATAGGATAGTGCGCGTGCGAGATACGAGTTGGTTCGCCATAGTGAAAGAACCACCATAGCGCGGCGAAGATATAACGTTACACTCTGGTAGCGGTCTTGGTGTGGGAACGCCACTGAGATGGAAGTGCCAGAAGAAGCAGCGATATATATATATATATATATATACACTTGCTTCTCGTCGACACAATCGCGGTTAAGGAACACCGTGTTGGTTCAACGTCGCGTATGCGCGAGGAATAAGATACTCTTCGGTTTCGTTTCTACGGGATACCTTTACCTCTGCTTTATACGACTCTGCGATATACGGTAAATACACGAGCGAATTACGAGTGCATACGAGTTCCATTGACGGTTGTCGACGTTAAATTTTCCACGAGAAAAATTTCTTTTTGATAAGATTGATGACACGGACGATGGATAAAAGGATGACTCTCTTCGATTCGATCGAAGGTTGTTCGTCGTCGTAGTAATTTAATTTCTTTCTTTCTTTCTTTCTTTAGTGACCCCTGACACACGGCTTAGCGAAAACGCAACCGCATGCAAAGCTCGTTTCGCGCCGCAGGAGAGGACATCGTGTCGTAAAAGAAGGAAAAAAGTTAGTTTCGCCGGCCATGTGCGTATGGTTGGCACACTTGGTAGTGTAGAGGCATATGTCGAGCTTCTTGTCGAGCATTTTTTCGCGGGTGTATACAAGTTCAGAGAGACGCCTATAAGCTTCCTTTTTGACGCGCGCGGCTCGGTAATATGCCATGTGAACATGCGTGAAATTACATCGAACTTGATTGCCTGTTCGAGATACGGCAGCGGAAAATTGGCTGTGTAATAACGTGGCAAAGTCGATCAGAATGTTACTGGCGTTTCGTTCCTGTGTATATTAATGAATTTTAGACACTCTGTGTAGTGAGTCGAATATGGAAGTAATTATTTTACGTTATAATATACGAAGATGATAAAATATTCTCGTGCCGGTTATGCGGCACGATTCTTAATTAGACACATGGGATAAGGTAGACCGAGGCGTTGAATGCGTAAATCAATCCAAACCTCTTCTCTTACCGATCCCGTTATGGGAAAAGAAAGACACGCTGACATCCCGTGTCTTCTCGTCACATTTACGCTCTGTTTTTCTCCGATCTTTCCTTTCTCTTTTTCTTCTTTATCCATCTCTGCCGGTACGTAATATGTCCTACCCTCTCCCTCTAAAATCTAAAATGCCATTAACGACCACGGGGGGAAGGGGAAAAAAAGGGTACACGAAACCTCGGTTGATCTATGTAACCTTAAAAAAGTTGAAGAAACTTTCGTTGAATTATTTAACTGGTCGATTTGAACGATGTATATATATATATATAAATGGTTGAATTAATTTATTTATTCTCCTCGTGGGAAAGTATTAAGATATTTTTTCTTAAAAGGAAAAAAAGAAAGGTTTTGAATAATAATCGTTTGATTTGGTCTGTTTTTTTACGAAGACCATCATCGTTTCACGATGAAAAGAGTAGATGGAAGAAAGGTGGAAGAAGCGCGTGACACGCAACGATGACCTCCTCGATGCCTATTATAGTTACGAGGCATTCTTCCACCCTCGAAATTCTCGTTCCCTCTTCCTTCGATCACGATGACACGAGAGATTTCTCCTCCAGACCGAAAGATAGGCCCACGGTCAATGCAATCTGCGTAGTATCGAGGTTGCTTTGTACACAAGAACGAACAAAAGAGTGTTGAATTGTCCTGCACCGGCAACTTGGCCCCGTAGAAAAAGGCATGCATGGACCACTTCAAGTCAGAACGGCTGCTAGTGAATGCCGACAAGCCAAATGGTTTGTTGGTTCGCGTAAAGAACCTTTTTCAGCCAGGATGTACGTAATACACCCCTCTTGAGAACGTAGTAATTGTGAATGTGAAAAAAAAATTTCTCACTACCACTTCGATTTAAGTTTTACATAATTGAATTAAAATTATTTTAAATTAAATAATATTTTTATAAAACTCGATTTATTTTAAAATTACTAATTTCTTGTTGAATTAATTTATCGTAGATAGAAATTTTGTTACCTGAGAGAAAGCATGATCGTTAATTGGCAAAATGATAAGAGACCTTGAGAGCGAACCATAGGCCTTTTTCTTTTTTTTTTTGTGCACTTTTACGATCCATTTCGCGGTTTCTTCTCGCTTCCTCGTGTCCCCTTGAGACAAGATGCTTTCTAGAGTGCGTATATCAAGGCTCCGTTCAAAAAATCCCCGCACACGCAGCACGCATGTTGCCGATGGAACTTGACGAGTTCCACGAACAGGCGAACGGTTCGTGTCTAGAAAGAAAGAAAGAAAGAAAGAAAGAAAGAAAGAAGAGAGGTAGATTGGAAAAGCAGCACGTACTGGATAAAGTATTCATGTATTCCCTTGACTCGTTGCCTATCGTGTGTATTGACTAATGGTACTCGTCACTCTGATATTCCTATACTTCGAGTACACAAAGTGCTACGAAAATACAAAGTCTAGGATAAAAGAAGAAGAAGAAAAAAAGAAGAATTATAGTTACCTCTTCGTGATGCACGTACGTCCATTGTTTTCGATAAATTATTCCAACAAGACGATCACGAATCTATCGAGTTTGATGACTTGAAAACGGTCTTTAAAAAAATAATTATAATTAAACGAATTCGTGTAATTATGACTCGATCTGGAGAAAAAAAATTAATATTAATTTTGTCGGCGGTATGTATTTTCAGTATATTGCAAAAAAGAAAAACAAAAATAACGAAACCTGCTATTTTGATAATTTTAATATTTCTAGTTTTAAGATTGGAAGATAATTGCGGTGTGCGGCACTTGTTGCGCTCGTAATTCAATATTCTTAAAAAAAATTCATCGAGGAAATTTCTCGTTCTACCGCAATTTCCAATAATAGAGGTAGTTTGCAATGGTCGTTTGATACTAATAGAATAGCATGCCATAAACGTAAGCGTTGTTGGAATGCCTCGTTCACACTACTCTCTCGATTAGTATTGGTAATAGTAATATTATCTATACGTGTTCGTCGATCGTACACACAGACATATGTATATATATATATATGCAATGAATAATTATTTACCTCGCGTTTCAGAACGATACGTGCATATGCTCGAAAATTGGTCGCATTAGCCTGAAGTTTTGCGTTAATAAAAATAAGAAAAAAGAGATCTAATTATCTAATAACATCCTTCGAGATGTTATTATTTCAAATCTTTGAAATTATTTTCATCTAATTCGTTTGGCGATATTTTTTGAAAGAAACTGATATTTTTCAATTTCTTAAATTGTTTATTTATCCGGTACTGTGTAGCAAGGATTTATAAATATCAGTTTACATATCACGATAGCTTATAACGCTACCGATGTAGTTTGCACCTTTTGTGGTAGCTTTGTATCGTCGGTGGGAACAAGATTTAATCACATTTCGCCCCTTTAGTATTTAAAACCCGATGTTGTTCGTTAGCGAATTACATCGCTCTAATTTCATCAACTATCAAAATTCCGCTCCGTAATTGATCAATTAATGGTTATTTGAATTCGTCTTAAATGAAAAAAAAAAAAAGTGAATTTATTTTTTCACTTGCACGAACACACGGCAAGTAAAAATATTATTTTTAAATTTTAAAGTGAATACTTATTATTATTGATTAGCAATTGAGAAATAGAGTTAAAAAAATATTTATCCATCAACCACCACATCCTCTAATATACTTATTTTGCTTGCAAGGTTTAAGGCCGTTTCCAATTCCAAGCGCCGTTTAAGGGCTACCGTTCCAAAAATCCCCACAAATTGCTGCTCCTAACGGGCTAAGTGGTTGTCTAGCGATGCACAACGAATACAAAAGGCGCGTACACAGTCAAAATGGTCTCCAGCTTCTTCTTCGCGGTGTCCTCTTTGGGGAAAGACGAGGGAGCAAAGTGAAAGGGCACTCCAGTTTCGTAAATATTAGGACAGGTCTACCGAGATATTCTACCTCCCTCGACGATTTACACAGCACCCTTTCTATCATGGGAATACTCCTCTCCCTAAAAACTCACGTGAAATATCTCCACGTTGAAGAATTTCGTTCCAATGGGATCATTTCTAAGCTCATTCCTAAAGATCCGTTTTCTGGGTATTTAAAAAAAAAAAAAGAAATACGATGTTTGGTCGATTATATCGATATTATGGATTTAACAAAAAAGGGAAATACTACACTGAAGAATACGAGAAACACGCGTGTTCATTCATAATTACGATTCATTGATTCTTCATTGATATATCAATTTACTTAACATCGTTCACCTTTACGTTATACAGTTGGGGCTACGATAAAGCATGTATTGAAATTCAACCCGTTTCTTTTCTGCTCTTATCTGACACATGTCATAAAGAACATTGGGATTGTTTTGCGATTGTAAATCTCGTGTTTCGAGTCATTTTATCGTTGGCGCTTTAATAAAAATCAACAAAATTTTCCCTATAACGTTTCGTCGGGAACAATCGAGGAGCTCACAATGAAAAACGATCCTCGTCCAATTTCAAACGTAAGATTCGTTATAATCAGATTCATAATTCATAACTTAACATAACATTTCTCCCTATTAATCGCTATAACCACAACTATTCACACAATATACAACCAGTATCAACACGAGTTCATACTTTTTTAAATTAAATTTATTCAAAGACAAAAAAATTCACAAAAATATCCCAAAATTCTTCTTTTTTTCCCACGACAAATTTCCCTCGTTATTCCATTACTCTTACTCATAAAAACACTAGCCATAACTAACAAACGCTCAAACAAGGTTAGATTTCTTTTCAAGTTTCTTCGAACTCGAATTTCTCACGAGTCCATTATCGATCAACCACGCGTAACCCTTCCACCTCTGTCGAACCTGTTTCGCCACTTTCCCTATGGCCACAGATAGATATAGGAATCGGCGATAAACGGCGGGGCACAGGCATACGGGTGGGTGTTCGAGCAGGTTGCCGTTGCGAGTCCGGGACGGACGTTGGCGCGCACGTTGGTTGTCTTAAAAATTAAGTTCCCTTCTCGTTGGAGAGGGGGAGAGAAAAAGTGGCAGCTGCCCCGTAGGAAATGAGCATGAATATCTAATACAGAGGTGAACCCGGAAGCGGAGGCTTTCTCGAGAGGAGCACGTCCTGTTCTAAGGATTTCGCCTCTTCTCCTCTTTTTCTCACATGCACGCGTGGCGTCCCATGGACGCACCGGCAGCTGGCCAACTCGCCTCTTCCCGATGTTTTAAGGAAACTTATGACGCGTATGGCCCAGAAAGAGTCTGAGAAAAAAGCCATCTCGCCAGCTTGCCAGCGTCTTCGATTACTTCCTCGTGTCGTGATCCATGGGAGCTGGAGAGATTCGTTTTAACGCGATCCGTGTTCGAACTGTTGTACGTACTACGGGGGAAAGATTAACTACTTCCCTAGCTTATACCGCTATTTAACTTCTTACGTGAGTACTGTAGTAAACGATATAACATACCGAAGTAATTGCATCACGGATACCATGTTATATTCATAGTAATGGCGCGATAAGAAAAATGGGAAAGAGTTTGTGATAATCCGTGAATTATACAGTAATTATTGCGAGAATAATTTTAATAAAGTGGGAAAATAAAGAAGTCGGGAATGCGAGAAGTAAAAATTTTTCATTTCGTAAAGATCGTAAAGATTAGTTTTCAATCTTTTCGAAAATTATGAATATAATTCGTTTGCTCGAATAAAAATTATCATTCCCTACGATTCTTCTAATTCAATTATTCCCTCCGATCGGAATTAATTGATTATTTGATGATCCAAATGGATCTTCCGCTTATTCTTCTTCTTTTTTTCTTTTTCTCGTATAATCAAGCTTCTTCTTAACAATACTTCAAGTACATTTACGGCGTAATTTGAAGTATTGTATCAAAGCAAACAAATAATATTACGAGATAACGTTATCGCGCGTCGTAGGCGAGGCTAACGAATAACAAAATTCGAGTAACAATTCGTTCTATAACGTAATCGCAAAAACAAAGTCTCGACTCTCGACGGTTAATTTTCAGAACTGACATGCATGTTTGGAAATTTGAATCCGTCAAATGTGATAGGCATCGCTCGGATATCTAATCCGTGAAGAAAAATTGCGCAGATGTATCTATCAAACGCACACTGTCTTCGATTAAACCATTGAATCCCGAACCTTCTCCTTTCCTCCTCGCGTCAAAGGACGGTGAAAATCTGGTGAACCCATAACAACAACGATGGATACTTCACGAGATAGAGGGAGAGAAACGGTGCACGATCTTTATATTCACACATCCATTAATAAAGGAGGGAACCGTCCGTCGTGTTATCCTCTCCCTTTTCACTCGCCCATTTCTTTTGGACGCTCTTTACCTGGGACGGTGCATCATCCCACGCTCAATGATGATGATGAGCAGGTGATGAACCAACAGCATCCCCATCTCGGGTAAACTCTTGAAATATGGACCATGGTTGCCACAGGTTATGCTGTTATTCTTCCACCGAAGACTTTTCCACCGTTGGCCTAGGTCAAGATTTCCGATTTCAAGCTGCTCCCCAATACACCTCGCATCTGCCAACGATTTTCGATGCCCGTCTCTCATTAATTTTCTGCTGCTATAATTTACGAGCAGGACTTTGGACGCCGATCTCGCAACGCGATAACTCTGAAACTCGTCCATTGCCTCTTCTCGACGTGCTCCTCTCGAGAAGGTAATTAAATCGGAAGTAAACTGTCAAATCAATCTTTCCTCCAAGGGAATTGATTTAAACGAACGAATTATTTGGAGAGATAGAATAACTCGTAACTCGAGGGAAGAGAAGGAAAAAAAAAAACTCGGAGTAATTTATCGTCTTTAATTAATTAATCGAATCTATTCGTTTCCTCGTCTCTCTCTTTCTAAATATGAAAGAATTATAATGAGACTACTCGCACCTTGGACGACCACCCACGATAGTATAATCACTGTCGACTGATAATTCTGCGGAGGAAAGTCAATGGTAGGCGGTCTGGCATTCTATCGGTAGATAAGAACCGCGGCAAACAGGGCGACGAACAACCTGGCTTTCTCTGCTCCTTCCTTTGTTCGTGGCGCATTAATCATTTGCCTCGTGATCACGATCGCAAAGTAGACAGTGCTTACCTTCCAACAACTGTGGCATGGGAGCAAAGGGATCGGGGTCCCCCTTGGAATTGTACGATGTTGGCGATCCACGGTACTTAAATTGATCGGTCAGAGGAAGGAATTCTTTAATTGAAAATGATCTTTCGCCAACTTTGAGCAACAAGTGAAGTTTTCGTTTCATTGTGGCACATCGACGAACCTTCGAGCTCGGTTAGAACAGTTGTGGAATAATCTACGTGAAGAATGAGGCATGGCTCCATATGGAAAGTTCCATGAATCTTATTTAAAAAAATCTTTGAGAGATATTGGAATAGAGATATAGATCTATGATTAACTATTCATTCGATATAGTTCTCAAGAATTAAAATAGTTTATAATTATTTAATATTTTATATTTTGTTTTTAATTTTATTAAAATCATTCTGAAATATTCCCTCATCGATTTCTCGATCCATCATTGTTCTATCATATCGTCTAATTTTAGAGAAATTACGAGAGAATCGTCCATTCGAATCATTTATCCAATTTCTCTCAGTTTTGCTGAAATAAGATATTCATATTCGTGCCGCAACAAATTTTCAAGTCTACTCCACACTAAAACATCAAGGAATATCGTTTTCCTTATAAAATCAGATCCATCTATTCCTTTTTACGATATCACGTTCTATCTGTATTTTCCATTGCACCCTCACGATAGAAGCCTGTTACTCTGTAAAGCGGACTTGGAGATCAGGTACTCCATGATGGCAAATACCAGTGACAAGAAACTCGCTACAGCGAATGCAATTTCTTCGTTGCAATGGCGGACAATCGATCGTTATCCCGGGTATATACTGTGGCAAAAAAAGTTCCTGCCAGGATACTTTTTCCCCCCTGGTCTGATTCGAAGACCGAGAACGTGGCGAGGGCAGGACGATAATTCCAATGCTCGATCCAAGTACCGTTCTCCGTTATTCGAGCGAGATGGTTGAACGAAGTTGGCGAGCGCTTGAAGTTGTTTTGCGCTCCACCAACCGAGACTACAGCAGTAAAGAGAAGACGGCGAGCATTTCGCTTGTCGAGAGTTCGTGGAAGAGTGGAAGTGCGCCTTCTTTGCGAACCACGAGGACGATCCTGACCTTCGTCTGATCCTTCCCCTTCCCCTCTTTATCTTCCACCCAAATTATACTCCAGACGGTCCCTCATTTACTTAATACCATTTCTTAAAATCAGTTATCGCTTTCGTGCGCAACGTTTGCGGGGAAATGACGTGTCGGGATAGGTCAGGACGAGATGTACACGTTGTTTAATTTTAATAGAAGCGGAATATTTAATCGAATCGAAAATTGTCATTCCTATTTTCATTCCTATTTCCAATCTCGTAAATTTTCTTATAAAGATGTTTGTTTTATTTTTAGAATTGTAATGGTTCGAGTATAGTAGTTTGGAAATTGCGTGTAATGAGAAATCTCGTAAATTTTCTTACAAAGATCTTTGTTTTATTTTTAGAATTGTAATGGTTCGAGTATAGTTTTGAAAATTTCGTGTAATGAAAAATCTCGTAAATTTTCTTATAAAGATTCTTATAAAGATCTTTGTTTTATTTTTAGAATTGTAATGGTTCGAGTATAGTTTTGGAAATTGCGTGTAATGAAAAATCTCGTAAATTTTCTTACAAAGATCTTTGTTTTATTTTTAGAATTTTCGTGATGATTCGAGTATAGTTTTGGAAATTATGTGCAATGAAAAGTTATTAATTCTTCTTTTATTATATTTACGTAGCTTTTTTCGTAAAATACAATTGGAAGATGCGAATGATAAATTTGTCTCGATTATAGATGCGTACAGAGGCCAGACGAAATACCAAGAGTAACCATGCGTAACACTAATCAGTTACGGGTCACGCGCCTTTGTAGGGAACGACAAAGTCGACATGTGTAAAGTTCTATTCCCTTCTTTACATTCTACTAGTTTACTACCTATCGTACTATATATATATACCTTTTTTTTTTCACTCTCTTTACATAAACACGTTGAACAATTTATTTTTCCTCAAAGGATTTCTCAACCTCGTCGTTTGAATTAAATCTTTGATCTTATGAGTGCACAATAAGGATGAAAATAAGGATTGAACTTCAAATTATTCAATTTATTCCCTTCACGTTTATCATTTAAAGATACTTCAAGATTCTTATTGCGCCTCTCTTGTTTTAAAATTAAATCGATTGAAATTCCTCGCCCGATGAAGCCGCGCTCGATAAATGTTGCATGCAAAGAGATCGACTGTTGCAGAATAAAGAACAGTTTCTGGATACAGGCGTCGGGAAAATCCTTGACGATCACCGTGTTCCGCGCGATGATCGTTCGAGGAGGGGGAAAAAAACGCAGGCCGAGCAAAGAAAAGCCGGCATGAAAATTATTATCCCATTTCAAAGAAACGTTAATTAGCGCAGTACCTGGCCTGGAAGGAAAATGGATACTTTTGAGAAGGGAAACTTCTAATCCTGTTATTTTTCCTCGAGTATCTTTCTTCCCCGCAGAGGATACGTGAAAGAAGATTGAGAAATAGCGATTACTTTTTAAAATATTGTGCGTTGCTTGTCATTATCGAGACAAAGTAGAAGGCAAAGCAATTTTTCTTCAACATCATGCGTACGTGTAAAAAGCGCATTGTGTGCATCTCGTGTGGGAAGCGAGGCAAAGTGAGCAAAGTATTATATTCGAGCAGTGGGAAGTTGGTCGTGGAATAGAATGAAAAAGGATAAGCTATGACGAAGGCTGGACGAAAAAAATTCTGAATAGGGTAGCGGCTATTAAGTATGCAGTTTAACTCGTAATGGAATGTTAATGGGGAAAAATATTATTGCAACATTGTCCGCGATACGGTACACCTTATAATTAACCTTATAATTAAACGACGCGAGATTATTACGACAATGAATTTTTTTTTTTTTTGCACGACGAGTGAGAAATTTTAAAATTAATTTCACATAGACAGATACGTTGACGATTTTTCTTGCAAATGGAAATATTCTCCAATTATCCTTTCGAAATGTCACGTCTCCTCTTTACAATGCTCTTCTCGCCACATGGTTGGGCGCCACCCATTTCTTGGCACATGTGCAACATACTTCGAAGCCCCTGCCTGCCTTTCGCTTCCCACGTCCCGAAGGTTTCTGAGAAAGAAAAGAGCGCGATCCACGAGGTATAGAAAGAGAAATCAGCAACCACCGGGGTTTGCACAATTTCGACAAGCTTCCCCAATTGTGGCTACCATCGACATCTCGACGTAATTTTACGTAATCGAAGAAGGGCTCGTTTCGAGAAAAAAAAAATAAAAAGGACGAGTATTCGATTACCCAGATTGGAAAAGAGGAGAGATCGCAATTCTATACGAACGTTACGAGGCGAAGAAGAGGCCATTTCATATTCACCGGTTATGCGCTCGTTTAAAATTACTCTTCTTCCTTGTTACTCCCATTTCAGTCACGTATTCGTGTCATCGTTATCGTTAACAATCCGAAGAAGATAATGATATTTTTCAGAAGCAACGACCGTACGTGCCCGTGACAAAGAAGGGTGTACCATAATCGAAATTAAAGTGTCATAAAGGCGTAACCCGAAATCGCGTGCGGATAATTATTCGGGACGAAATAAACCGGCCTTTTTCTGAATAAGACGGAAGCGCATACGTACGGCATTTTCGACGGTGGAACACGTTTCGTATATGCACGCCGACCTGAAAACGGAAGCGACAACTCCTGGATGGATACGGCCCTGTAACGGAATTTCTTGCGTTGGGAACCGAGCGATTGCCGCTAGCTCACCTTAGGCCTTGTTCACACGGATGGTAATTTCAAAGTTGCCATTGCTCCAATCAGAAACTGTTCCGGCAAAATGTGATTTTCAATAATTCAAAAATTAAGACAACTTGAGATTGGAACATTCAGATTTAGCGAATGATAAATTATAAAATCGTGTCGAGAAATGTATAAGGAAGATCGCGATAGTCGAGTGTGAAGTTATCTTGCGTGTCAAGGAATGCAAAGAAGAAGAGTTTTATCCGCACCCTGGAACGTAAACGTACTTGGAAAATCCAGTAGAGCCGTGTGAGAAAATTGCTTGGTTCGTTAACATTGTAACATTAAATGCATTTTCCTTGCCGTTTATTACTCGTGACGTAGATTAAAGGTCAAGTATCTTTCTTTCGAGCGATGGAAAAATTAATTATAAAGTATTCTTTTCCTTTTTTTTTTTTTTTTTAAATTGTTAATGAGTTTTTTTCCCTGATAGAGAGAATCTAATCTGTAAGAGCTGGCGTCGGTGTGAGACCGTCGAAGCTCGAAAGTTCACGTGGACGTGGAAGACGATTTAAACGGGGTACACGAATCCATTAAGCTCGCTTTACACGTTGATTGTCATGCGCGAGACGCTTTAGCCGGTACACGACCCACGCACTCTTTACGCATACTTAACGAGGACAGGTACACATTATGGCCCAAACTGTAGCGATGAAATTAATGACACGGTATTATAGGGGTAACGTTCTTCGAGGCACTTTCTTTGAATGTCAACGACAATCAAAGGATTTCTTCTCCACCTTTCTTGTCGTTACTTTTCGAAGATAGATACGATTATCTGTTTGTTGTAAAACGACTTAACGCGCGATCGATAAAACAATTCTATCGTTTATTCATTTATCACGATTATCTCATGCTCGAATTAGACGCTTTTACGTTATACACGTTTCTCAAGATAAATATTATCTACGATACGAATGATTTGTAAATAATTTTTTAATTCTTGGGATTAGTACACGATGAATGTATAATAATAAAATTAGAAATTATCGAATCTTCTTTGTACTTGATAAATATAACGTGTATCTTTATTTTTCAGAATCAAAAGTTTCGATACAAGATTTTAATTAATCGATCATCTTGTATTGTGAATATATAATATAAGGATTGAGGATTGAAATTTCACGAAGAGAAGAAGGAAAGATTTCACGTTACGAAGTTGATCGTTCGAGCCACTTCATTAACGAGGTAGTCCAGTTTCGTAAATAATCATTCACATTGAAATCGTTAAATAAAATGATGGCTCCCCGATTCCTACGTTCATTACAGGTTATTAATTGACAATCTTCGTGATTTATAGGGGTCGTGGGCAAAGCTATTATATCCTCGAGTATTTCTTAATCGGGCGCTCGGTGTTCGATCAAAGATAATCTTCGATACCACCCGCGATCACGTGAAACCTCCATCTTTATTAGAGGCAACGAATTGTAATTAATTTTCAGAATCTCGTTAAAATTCGATTTTATCCGAAACAATACTCAATAACGATATATATATATACACGTGATTCTTTCGAATCTTTCCAACTACGGACCATGACTAACGCGTTTTTTTTATATTATTTTCGATTTAAATCTGCCTATTTTCTTCTTCTTTTTTTTTTTTTTTTTTTTTTTTTTGCTTATTTAATATTCATTAGTTGCACGATTATATATTGCGCCGAGATGGCGTAAAATTCGTTTAATTCATTATCGGTACCTAATTACCTTGTTGTACGGAAATTCTCGCGCGAACAAGTTGGTAAATTTTTCAGAAGACAATACGAGGTTTCTATATCAGAAACTGAAATCGTTTTATGTCGATGCATTTTCACTCTTACCTCATTGCATAACCGCGCACGCGAGTCGTGCATGTCGATTTCTACGTAATTTCGACGTTGGCATCACTCGTTTCAGCAATCATTCGCCAGATTGAAGTCTTTAACTTCACTGTTTTCATTGAGAAGAAGACTGAAAACAAATCTACGAAATACGAGGGAAAAAATACGAGGAAATTGATACGTTGATAGAAACGTTGAAATATATATTATAATTTATTATTCGCGCTTAAAGGTAATTTTCAATCGCACGATCGATCGTAAATCTGAACGAGTAAACCGTATGGATTTCAGCTAATTATTTCCTCGCCGCTTGGCCCCCCGTTATTTTCTATTTTTTCTTTTTCTTTCTTTTTTTTTTTTTTTTTAACGTTGCACTTTACGGAGCATAACCGAGCAGCGGTACTAATTCAATCGTCGTCCTTACTCCAAGTAACTGACCGCGGCCAGTGTTGGCCGTTAATTAAGGAAGTATCTTAATTGCCGTTCAGAATTCCATAAGTGGCCCATATAGTTGACGCGAGATTGTCCAGAGATGCGGGTCTTCGTCGAAGCATATCGGATTTTTTTCTCACACCGACCCCAGCCGAGCGTTCGTTCGATTGATCGGGGATCGATCGTTCTTTCCCTCTTTTTTTTTTTTTTTCGCTCCTGCATGTATTTATCTTAATTTATTGCACTCTTAAACGATCCTGTGTTTTATCGTTTCACTTCTGTTCGAGCGTATCGAATGAAATTGCAAACCGATGTTTTGCTACGTAAATGAGATGTTACTTCGTATCTTCGTTAACTCCTCGATATATTCGAGATTTTTCGTCACTTGTTTTCGTCGTGATATGACGAATATATTCTATTATTATTATATCAAGTATTTCTAGTATAAAAGATATTTGAAAATGGATCTTTTTGGTGTTATTTTTTTTTTGTTGAAAATTATTTAAGCTTTTGATCGATTATTTTGAGATTTAATTTTTTTTTAATATCAAACATCAGCAATTAGGTGTTCGAAGAGTTATAAATGGATTGTTATTTTGCTGCGTTGCACAGATGAACGTAATTTCCTCAGCCCTCTCTCATTCTTGATTGTTTTCCATTGATGATAAAAACCGCATCGCACACACGACCCGCTTTATACGATTCTTCCCGAGAAGATAAAACTGTTTCCGTTTCCGTAATGATGTTCCACGAGATATATTGCTCTGGGTATGTCCAGCGTGCGTCCTTCAACGTGTTCTCACTGGCCGATTCATACCGCGTTTCAAACCGCTTACGAAATTCCACCCCGACTCTCTTAATGTATTTAATACCATTGTTTCGTTTCTTTTCCAAGTATCGTTTTGAAATTATGCTACGAAGATTATTTTATCAATCGTCAATTGTACGATCCATATACATTCGATATTGGTTTTATTCTTTCGTTCTTTTAAAATGCATATCAATGACAATTCAAGTAAAAAATTCGACTTATCAGAATCAATCAGGCTTAAAATTCAAATCATTTTTATGTCTCGCAAGTTTATATTCGAAAACATCAATCATCTCACGTCTAATAATACGATTAAAATAAACATTTTGCAAACGCATAAACTTCCTATTCTAACATAATCAAGACATAAATCCTGCGGTTACTGTGATCTATTTTCAGACAATCCATTTCATAATTCCATGTAAAAATTTCCTGAGCAATATTTAACGTAATAATCCGAAAAGTATCATATTAAATCATATCTAAAATTAACGAAATATACGAATTATTTTCTTAAAACAATTCCCACGTATAAAATAACTCTCAACTAAAAACAAATCCATCGATTGAAAGAAAGAAAGAAAGAAAGAACAAAGTTAGAGAATATTCTCTAAGAAATAATCCATTTTAAAAACGTTCGATATTTACGAGAAAACGAAGCTTCCTCCGTCGGATTTATCACCTCGTACGTATCTTGGCGCGTTGCAAAGTATCCTTCGGATAGGTTGTGTTGCGAATCGTGCGAAACGTTAGCAAAGACCGTGTTTGCCGCCGTTTTTTCTGGAAATCGACGATGAAGGCGACACACGTTTAAACGTTCGGTCTCTATATCAGGAATTCTCGATGCACGCGAGTACTTAGTATTCTCGCGTGCTACTGAAAATACACGCTACTACGATCGGAGTCGTACTGGCAAGTAAACGTGTCGAGATCAAGAAACGATCGGTTGGCAAGCGAGAGACAAGGATTCCAAGAAAATAACGCCTGTCCTTAACATCGAATTTTTTCTATGCTTGTGTAATTTTTTTTTTCCTTTTTTCTTTTTTGCGTTTACGTTATTTAAAACACGTATGCGTTATCAAACGAATCGAATGGTGCGCGATCGAATTCTTCCCCTTCATCAATATTCCAACTTTTGTATCTTGCTGTATTCCATAACATGTTTCGTGACGGTATTTTTTCCACCTCTAAGAAATTCTAAGGAGCCTTGATCGTATTACGTGGTTGATTTAGAGCAGGAAAACGTTCATTGTTGGCAATAAATATCGGGTGATAATCCAGTTTGATAAATCGTTAATAGATATTGTGTAATGTCTTTTAAGCGCAATATTTTAGTAAATCAAAACAAGTATAAATAGGGTATCGAGGGTATAGATAGATATTTGATTATTTTATGTATATTAATTATTGTTAAGTAATAAGAGAATTTTGTAATTAGATTAATAATTCGTTAAGCTTAATTTAAATTTTTATTTAAGAAGAAAGCTTATTAAAACTTTATTAAAAAAAAGTTTTCACACATCCTAAAATTCAGAAAATAAAACTATCTCTTTTCTGATTTTCTGTTTCTAATTCGATTAAATAATTCTATTTCGCTATTACGTCGATTAGAAATCTTTTGCTTCGTAGCAAAGAGAATAAAGAGCGAGTAATGAATAAATAATTTAGCTTTATAGGGCTTTAATTGCACGTGACGTTCGCGTTTCATCGGGTTGTCCCCCTCTTCGATTGATATCTTTTAACCCGTCCAGGGTTCTTTCTTTCTTTTTCTTTTTCTTTTTTTCTTTCTTTTTTTTTTTTTTTGCTCACTCCGTTCTGGCTCGCCCACGCCTCGAATAACCTGTACACATGTAAACCGACCGGTTAACCACGATCGTACGACTTAGATGGGAAGGGATTTCTATACTCATATATTTCGTGTAGGTATATCTGCCGAACCTGAGAATACCTGAGATCCTCGACCGTGAATCGTACACGCCAGTTGAAAATTAGTAGATTTCGTTTCGACTCGTCGTTCCGCTTTTTTCCCCTCTTTTTTACGAAATATCTCGAAACATTTTACTCTGTAATTAATGAGACGAGACTTTGGATATTTTTTTGATTTACGATAAAATCGATTGTAAGTAGAAATTGTGTTGGATAATTAATTATATTTCCTGGAGTTAATTAAGTAGCCTTTGGCTGCTGGCTATGCTCCATTTCGAGCTTGAGATAATAAAAGAAGCAAAATAATAAAATTAATAAATTCTATTTTATAGTTATCAACTTATCTGATATATTTATTACAATAATTATATAGCAATTTTCGTAATTTTTATTACGTAGCACATTTCATAATTTTCTTCTAGTTTCATAATTTTTCACTTTCCGTGTAGTTATTATTTTAATTTTATATAATTTCGATATTTCAATAATAAAAATGCAATAATATAATAATTGTATATATAATTTTTTGGATAAAATTTGTGACTGTATATATGCAATTACTTCAGGAAATAAAATTATATATATATATAGCAAAGTAATTACAAAAGTGTAATTTAGAAGTGAAAAATGGCTTAATAATTAACCGACGTCCATAAATTTTTTTTCACAAGTGAAAGATTTTCTTCCAGTCCTTGTCTTGACAATAATAAGTGCGCAAAAGTAATATTCGAAAGCAATAACGTGACTGAAAATATAGGAAATCAAAGGCTAATATCTGTACACGCGAAACCACTTGCTGCGTCCGCTCCACTTCCAACCAGAATCGAAGTGAAAGTCGTCGAGACCGTTCTCAGATCATTCACAATCTCCTGCAGGATGCAGATGTTTGAAATCCTTCGATTCCAGTCGATTCTGAATGAACCAACGAAATACAGGATCGTCATTTCACGCGATTGATTTGAAACGTATTCATAAAGTTTCGTGAGAAAATAAAGAATTTGTTCGAAAAATTAAGAGATTAAAAAATAACAATTTTCTTTACCCTTCTTCGAAACTTTATAAATATATAGAATATAACGAAAAAATTTATTAAATCAAATTATTTCACTGCATTTTTCAATCCTATTTTTAAACATAATTCCGTAATAGTACAAAAATTTAGATTACAATTTTAAATTTTGCCCTATTACATCCTGCTGTACTACTACGTTATAAACTGAATCACATTAAATCGTCACAAACACGGTGTCAAATCATCTCGGCCCCGTGTCCTCACGTGCAGTAGTAGACAATCAACAGCACAATCAACTATTCCTAGTCTTATTAATTTAATCTTGTGCCAAAGTTCTCGGCCATAAATCTAATGATTCTGTTGTATACGTTCAAGTATAACGTATGCCACCTGAAGAGGACATATGTTCGCGTTAACGAGGCACGCTACGTTTTACGGAACTGTCTTCCCTGGATTTTAATTGTCATCACGATGTCATTAGCATGTTTTCGCGGATGTCATAATCGTTGCCAGCAAATCTTGCCGACCTTCAATTAACGATTGCTCGTAAACGTGAAGGCGGTGAAAATTGGAAGAAAAGAATTCTGTCAGACGATAAAATTTTAGCAAATGGAGCCGCCATTGCGAGACGGTTTAAGAAATAAGACGATGGAACGAGATGGATAGTTTATTGCCCCATTACCCGTTATTCTTCCATCGTAAAGTTTCTGCTCACAGATGAGATCGATGAGATTACCCCCGTATTATATTTCTTTTGCAACTTTGAAATAAGGAATAAATTTTTAATCGCGCAAATTGAAAGAAATTAATTGAAATTATGAAAAGGATTTCTTTGGAAGTGTTTTATTTAATAAATAATTAATAAACAGTATAAGTATAATCTACGTGTAGTAATATGTTAACCAAGTGATAATTAATTGTGCTCCAAAGAAGATTAATATGGATCGCGTGTATTTATAAATAATAAATTAATCATTAAGTAAATTATTAAGTAAAGGGAGATAAAATTTCTTAAAAATTAGAATTTATGAATATTTAAATACAAAATAAAAAAGGAATAGATCTAATCTCTAGAATTATAAACAAGAACTATTCACATGTATCCTTAGCAAAATTTTCTACAAATATATAATTTTAAAATTATATATTAAATTGTACAAATAATGAAAAAAAAAAAAAAAATAAGATAATTTGTCTGCACTATAATTACACATAACAATTACACGGTATAATTATACACGATAAATATTTCATGAAGGAAAATTTAAATCTATTCATCATAAATTACACTTTTGAAAAAAGACAAAAACTCTTTCCTCGCTCATAAAACTTTATTTTCTCGAGTCATCGTATTACCACCTGTAGAAATACACAGATATTCGTCTTGTACACACACACACATATATATATACACACAAAAGAACACAACTTCTTTGCAAAATCAATTTCTCGTGCACGATGATAATCGAACTCCCCAAGTGCGTCAGGTAATAAGCAAAAATCGAAAGGGACGAGTCACGCTGTATTTTCACGATCCACTCTGTCCGCGTTCCGTTACGAGAATCCATTACGCTTCTTTTTCCCCCGTATAAGAAGTGTTTTACAAGGCACGAGCTCCGTCCCTTACGTAACGACATCCTCTCTTGCGATATTCCGACAGCGTCTAAGACATATTCCGTGTCGAGTGAACAGGTTCTGCGGAATATTCGTATTCCCCTATCTTTTTCGAAACGATTTCCAAACGATGGAGCAAGTGAAAATCAACGAATGAATGATCATGAGCGAGCGAAAATCAAATCGTGACGTTGGATGGCGTTAATGGATCGATCGATCGAGCATAATGCGCGATTCATTTCGTGATGCTGGAGTGGAAAAGTTTATATTATACGGGAGCATGTAACGTACGGGGGAACGTTGGAAGAGGAAACGGCAATCATAGAAAGTCGAGGCGTGTATTTACACGCTACGCCATTAAGGTTCGATATAACGTTTACGCGCGGGACACGATTGCGCGATGAGTTCGCGGTAAATTTGAAAGAGGAATTTATGTACAAGCGCAATTTCACGGTATTATCAGTGGTAGGATGGTAAAATGCTAATAAAGCGATTCGTTCAGTTATTATCGAACTCTTTTGTGAAACCGTCCTGTATTATGTGAAATTAAGCTTTTTTTTTTTCATTACAATATTACGTTGTAAATAGTAGCCGTTTTAGCTAGTTAAAATTTTATGGAGTTGGACAATGAGAAAAGCGATTAATTTATCGCCATTTTTCCTTTTAATTCTTATTAATCAATTAATCTAAAGTAATAATAATAAGTAAGTACACCGATCCTTTTAGTCGTTAATTTTAAGTTTTCTCTTAGTAAATTAAATAATTTACATAAGTATTATACTTATGTAAATATTAATTGTTTAGAATTTTATTATTCCAAGGGAAGACAAATTATTAAGATATACCCGT
Source organism: Apis laboriosa (assembly GCF_014066325.1). NCBI lineage: Eukaryota > Metazoa > Arthropoda > Insecta > Hymenoptera > Apidae > Apis > Apis laboriosa. The sequence goes on from NW_025221536.1 coordinate 109,866, forward strand.
CTAAAAGAGATTTATTATTCAATGATATAATAATTTTTGAATAGAGCATAATCAGCGTCGATTGATCGATACTATTTATTTTCTAATTGGAAAAATAGAAGTAACACGATAGAACATGTTACCAGGTGTCTCGTGAAAGCACTGTTTCACTTTGTCCAAGGATAAATCAGTCGAGGTCCACGCAATCGAATCCCGGCGGTTTCTGTCTCGTTGCCTTTTTCCGGCACCAGGCGCAATTAGCATAAAAGCGAGGGTAGAACGTGCCGGCCACCGGTGTCTTTGTCGTTCAATCAACACTGTTACACGCGAGTGTCTGTTTTAACGCGATGACATTTCTCTACCGATTCGACCCGAGTTTTCAATTTTGCGCACAATCGCAGCCATCTGGAATGGCTTTCAACGAATTGGGGTTGCGCAAAGTGGAGTGTATATTCGATCGCAGATGCTGGGAGTGCGTTGCGAAAAAAATCGATACTGCTCAGGGACTGTTAAATGCGTTTACGTTTTTGTAATAACGATATTTGAATTTTAACGATGACGGAGTGACGAGTTTGCCTTTCGATTCGACAAAGAAGGTAACAAAGGTAACAAAGGATCGTGTTGTTTATCATCATAAATATTATTTTAGAACGTGGTCTATGATTCTTTCGAAGAGTCGTAATTATTAATTATTAAAACAATAATCTTTCGAAAGTATACCGATTTTTGATATTAAACGCAATTTACAATGTAATGAACGCGGATTGATGGACGTCAAGGATGATGCTAGCTTTTTCGTAGAAGCGAATGAGTTTGCCTTTAATGGACAAAGTGTTGCATATGAATGATTAGCAATGACAAAGGAGTAGATATATCATTACAATGATTTGAAAGTATAAGTTGTAATATAAATGAATGCGTGTTATAATGGAATTGTCTTTAGAATAATTTAAAAAAAACTTATGTTTCTCTCGTATCTTCTATCTTTAATAAAATTAAAACTTAAATTTGAAATAGTTAATTTTTATTGAGATATTGTTTATTTTCATTGCACTACTTTAATCAATTATTCGTAATTATATATATATATATATATATATATATAGTTGTGAAAAATCTTCACGTTCAGGATCAATTTCAAGCGAAACCAATTCAACGATTTCGCAGGAACTAGCAATTACGGTGGAAACGGCTTTCGCGAGAAGTGAAATAAATATGAAAGAAGCAATAGGAACGCGTGATGATGATCCTTTATTGGTCCCAGACTCCTTCTTTCACGAAGGTGTTCTCATGCCATCTCGCGTTTCACGTCCTCGTCCTCCTTCTGCTCCTTTCTGGTGGAGCCGTCGCCGTCGCCGTTTCCTTCGTCCTTCTCACAAAGCTGGCTTGATGGCTCGAGGGTCTCGAGTTCCCAGAGAGCCGACAAAGAATTCAAAAGATTCCGTGAATTCGCGCCACGCACGCTCCGATTGATCGACTTCTTCTCCTTCCCGACACTGACCCTTCTGGTTTTAACTGGTTTTCGCTTTGCTACGCCCCGACCAAGAAACGTATCCTCCATTTTCCCCCTCCCTCTCTTTGTCGTGCGTCAATCCGGCTATTTATCTTCGATGATCGGTTATACGACTCGATTATTCTCAATTTCCAATCGTTTAATTTCTATCGTTACATCGATCGACGAAGAAGAAGAAAATTATTGGTTATTTATATAAAAAACACGATTGTTTCTATGCAGATAGAAGGATCTCATTATTAATATTATCAAAAGGATCTATACGGTTTTTTTTTTTTAATAATCTCTTGTGTGAGATTTTTTTTTTCTTATAATAAATTTTATTGTAAGAGTGTAAGGTGCTCATTTTTGTATACGCTGGATTCGTTGTTAGAGCTCTTCCTAGTTTATTTCGTTCAGCCTCGACGAAACAATCAAAGAATTTAGTGGCACCTTAAAATGATTATTAAGCATTCAATATGCAAACAAGGAACAATTACTCGTGAACGGTTGCAGGCACAGTGTAATTATAGCCGCTTGTTTGCTGCATTCCACAATGTGAAACGGTGTAGAATGTGATTGCTTCATATTTAATAAACAGAGTAAATTGTAATAAGAGAAACTTTATTAAACAATAATCGTTTGAATTTTCGTTTGAATTTTGTTAATATAATAAATACTCCAATGCAATTGACCATAAGATGTACGTGTGTATAGGAGAAAACCGATTGTATAGGAGAAAATCGATTAGAATTCAAAAGTTTAGATCAAATTAAATCAAACAACACGTATAAAATGAAAAGTGTTTTACGAATCTATCGATACTTTCAATATATATATATATATATATATATATATATATATAAGAAGAATCAAGAATTATTTATTCTATATAAAAGAAATTAATTTTATCAACTATGAAACAAGAATCGTACGTAAATGGAACAATTATAATGTCCTTGAGACAATTTCAGTAATGCTGCGCATCGCATCGAAAGAAATCATCAGAAGAATAACCAAGTACCTCGCCAAACTTCGACAAACAATTTCTCATCGTTTCATAATGATTTTTACGTTTCAAATGTTGCAGAAAAATAACCATGCACTCAAAATATTCAATTTCTCCCCGCGTGCAAAGTTGCCAAGATATAATAAATCGAAATAATAATAATTGCCAATCGCAACGATTCCATCGACGAAGTGTTGCTCGATAATGATGACGATGATGGGAAGCCGAGGAAGCATTAGAGGGAGAAGAGTACATAAACTTCTGGATATATACAACGTTACCATAGCGTAACGATCTGTAGACGAACGTAGGATATCATCCTGCGATCCCGACCCATAAAAAGTATGAACCGTAATTCAAACCAGATGCGCTATGAACCGCGACTTTATGTATACATTCGCGCGATGCGAGTTGGAGGAGAGAGAGAGAGAAAAAAAAAAGAGAAGAAAAGAAAAGGAAAGAAGAAAGAGGGACACGGGATGTCGAGAATCGATTAAATTGAGAGAAAACCGGGTGAGAAATATAACGATTTCGCGTTTAGATCCGTTTAAACCGTAGTGAATTGTTTTTTTTTTTCTTTTTTTTTAAATACCGTGTAATCTCTTGCAGGAAAGGTGTGATTACTGTCTCGAGGGCAAAATGCAATCGTGGATTTAATTGAACGGGAAATTCTTTGGTTTCATATTAAGATGTGAAAAGTTGAAATAAAATGGAGATCGTAAAAAAAAGAAAGATTTAACAAGTCATTATCATTGGTTTTTATAGTAGGGTAGTTGACAGTAGGGTTTTATAGTTGAGTTTGTGTAATTGAAGTGGTTTTATATATCAGTTTTATTTGTTTAAATTTGTAATTGAAAATTAAGTAAAAAAAAGAAAAGAAAAAGAGCTTCAAAATTCTTCTCGCGATTGCAAACATTTTTGAAACGATTGAAAATATGCAGATTCTATTTTTAATAAAATTAATATTGGTTTTTATTCATCTATGTTAATTTATTCGGCATGAATCGGTTATTTTTCTGTCGATTTTATTCAATCTTTATATCGTGATACGAGTTTTTCGCTTTCTCTCAAAGTAGATTCCATCACTGTGCCTACGATCAATTAGATCGATGGGAGAGACTCGTTTATTAAGGTAAATCGAAGAATTTGAATTTGAATTTTGAACCAAAGTCTCTTCGATTTCCTTTTTAACTAAACTCTTTTTTACCAAATATATTCGTATTCACGTTCCGGATTAATTCATGAATAAATATTTAAATTATTTAAATCGTCGGAGCGGCCATTTCAAGCCTGTCTCGCCTAAATTTTCATCGACTTTGTTTAACTTTACATTATATTATGCGGTGGAAAGTTTCAAAACAATTTCGTTCGACGATCGGATCCCGATCGTGATTCGTATCAGTTTTTATACGAGATCGTTCCCTCTGCTCGTGCAACGTTCGACAGTTAGCAAAGTTAACTGTATTTTCCAAACATCTCGCGGTTTACCAGAGCCAAGACAATGTGTATTTACAGTATCGATCGCGGTATCGATCAGGGTTAAAAGAGGAACGCGTAAAATACAAGGCTAGTCGAAAGGAAACGTTGGTGCCGCGTGTAGTGCGGGGAGCACTCTCAATTTCGAAATGTTTCCACCATTAATAAACATAAAATCGTGACTCGTCGTCGAATTAATTAACAACGTTACGTTTCGACCGTCGAAATTGTAACACAAATTCGTACGACAACTCTGGAAATAACGCAACATTCTGCTCGATCTTTCGATCCGACAAGGGTGAAAATATTAACTCGATCGACAAGATGGCTAAGCATCGCAAGTTACAGAGTGAATTTTATTTTGTAATAGTGAAAGAAACTTTTCTATATTATTATCCTAAATATATAATAAAATAAACAGATAATAATATTCCGAGTGAATCTTTGAATTTATTATTCAAATTTAATAATTAAACAGAAAGGAATATTATTTATTTTGATTTAAACGATGATGAAAATAAATGAAAATAACGCGAAACAACAAAAATTTTATCGAATTAAAATTTGAACGATTTAAACTTTTGTTAAGAGTTATAAATAGCACAAAAAAAAAAAGAAAATTCCGACTCTGTATTCCGTTCTACCCTGGTGAACACGACGCACGAGATTCGACACCCGACGTCCAAGTCCGACACAATCGACCCATAACCGATTCGAACGAATTTAATCGAATCAGGGATTGCGAATAATCGATTAATTCCTCGTATTTCTTATCATTTGTTCGTATCCACTCGTAAAACCGATACCCCATTGAATCATGTGACATCGAAACTGTATTACATCGCAACGCCATTTAATCTCCATCCTCCCGTAGCAACGCTGAAATATAAAATAATCGTTCGTTGAAACATTCTAGAGATTTCCTGCGCCCGGGGGAGAAGAAAAACCTGCGACCCGATCTGCGTCTCCTCTCCGTTCTCTCTCACGTCACTCGAGAGCATCCCCTCCCCCCTAACCGTGTAATTTCCGATTGGCGCGTGCGGATAATCGAGCGGAAATCTTATCTGCTCGTTCGAATCGGCCCTCGTCGCAACAGGGGATGCGGAAGGAAGGGAAGGTGTTTGGAAAGGGGTTGTCCAGGATTCTGCTTCCGTCGTCGATCTTCCGGATGAATGAGCGACACTTGCATGGGAAGAAAGTGTCATTCGATATCGGGCCTCGCGAAACAAGGGCCTTGGTAGGTAAGGCTGTTGCACGAGAAGCTTTGCAACCTCGTCGAACCCGGCAACGTGCAGTTTTTTCCCCCCTTTCCTTTCTTTTTTCTCTTTCTTCTTCTTCTTCTTCTTCTTTTTTTCTTTTTTTCGTTCATTATTATTCGTAAGATGCGAAGGGGGGAGGTGGAAAGGAAGCACGCCCACTTTCTGAGCGAACCTGCCGCGTGTACGGGACGAGCAGATGGCCCTCGAGGTATATACGTGCACGCGTATTTCGTCGATCGGCAGGCTTTTTGGTCGTGCGAAACAGCGGATGAAGGACGAGCTATAAGAGTCGTCTTCTGGGAAAAAAAACTAGTTCGAAGATTTTTCGAGGCCGGAAAATGCAGGTTTAAAGGAGGGCACGGATGTTTTCTCTTGCCGGGTTGCAGCAGCCTTCGAGGATCGAAATCGTTTCCTGCCCGCTCTTCGTTGCGATATCTCTTCGGAGATATCGGAGATTTTAGAACACGCGAGCGTGCTCCACATAAAATGTGTCGTCTCTTTGCAGCGTTCCATCCGGTAATTTTCTCCTTCTTTCTCTTCTTCTTCGAGAATACTGGTTCATCGAATAACTTCATCTCGTGTTTTATAAGTTGTAGGTGGAAAGTTGCGATAACAGTTGTTTTTACTTTATATTAGATCGTTGGTAAGATCTGAGTAAATCAAAGAATGAGACAATTTTAAAACGTATCTTTTCCTTTGTTTCTGTACAGAAAAAAAACAGAGAAACGCTATTTTAATTAGCGTTTTCTTTTGGAATGTTCATTATACGATATTGCATATTTATAAAAGATCTATATAATTAAATCGTGGATCTCTTATGTCTGATATTTATCTAAGGTCATTTTTTTTTATTATGAATTCTTTAATCGTGATGCTCAAGTTTGACGATGCGTGAGTTTATTATGATTATGAGTTCAATCGTGCAACAGATAACAGTAACGTTGTGAAGCAACAACATCGTAACTGATGGAACGAAATTATATTCGTGCCAGGAACGCGTTCGAATTTCTCATGCGCAAACGGATTCCGTCTGAATTATTAAATACATCTTAACGGGTATTGGCGATCATCTATCGAGACATCTGGGTCGATCCTGAGAACATTTCACGCTTATACAGCAGTTCGGTGTACTAAGACGCGGGGAATTAATATGCATAATTTGTTGGAACAATGGCGAGAACGAGCCTCGCTCTCGAAAGCGGGGTCGTGAACGAAACGAGCCAGCTAGAACGTGGAAATAACAAAATGAACGACCATACATAAAAGTGTAAAGGATTTTCTCATTCATCGGATTACCTACCGTTGAATCGGCAGTTGTGTCGAAAAATTGTTGGAAAAAAAAAAAAAAAAAAAAAAAAGGAAAAAAGAGGATACACGTACAGGGACGAATATATTCGTCGGTTTTTCTGGACATAGCTAACTGCTGCTGATCATATTTTGCTGCGGTGTTTAATTGATAAACAGGTGTCGGTTTCGATTAAATGCGCCGAGTTAGCATTAGTTATCTCGTTCGAAATATTCGAATTACCAACGCGTAGAAGTTAATCGAATTTCCAGTGATTATTGTACGACGTGCTGTACATCAGTTTTGTATTTTAGATCGTATTTTAGAGATAATATTTCGCTCACGTTTGACTTTTTTTTCCCTTATAAGTGTTCCTATTATACGATTCCTAAATCATCTTGTAAATTTTCAAACAATTTTGAGGAGAAAATGATGGAGAATACGAAATACGGATTAACACACGGTTTATGATGAACTAACGAATGAATGGAATTGCTCGATATTTATCAATGAAACTTTTCCATTTGCAATTACATAATCGAGTTAAACATAAAAAACAATCCTTATTTTACATATTATCGTGCTCCTAATTTTATCATTCAGAATTGACTTGTTCTTGACACGGTTCGTTTGCACGATGGAAAATGGGTTCCATTCGCGTTTTGGCGCACGAGTATGATACACGAAACGTCTATTCGTCTATTAGACGCGCTGCAACAACATTCCACGTTGTTTATGCGAGCAACGCTGATAAAGTTAACCCGTTCAAGACGGCCGTATCTTATCCAAGAACGGGACTCGATCGTCGCCTTTATGAGTCCAAGACAATGAGGTCGCCATGTTTTTCTTATGTCCTCGCATGACGACCGAAACGAACTCTGAAACTCGGCGCCGTGTGTATGTTCGTCGCCTTTCTTCCTTCTAGTCGGACTCCCTCATCCGTGACGCCCTACCTTCGCTCGCATAAACGTAAGACTCGGAACTTTTGCCACTGTTCCTTCTGGATCAATGATTTATAATCGACAATTAAAATTCGAGAATCGGATATGGAGATAAGCGGATAATTTACAAAGACATTGTTTGATTGATTTTTGAGAAATCGAATTTATCGATGAATTTATTAAGTAATGATAAAAGCACATTTTCTCAAATTTGATCGATAAGATAAGGAAAAGTTTTAATCAGGAAAGATATCTAAGTAAGTTTCTAGAAATAAGGAGTGTCGTGTGGTTTCGTTGATATTTTTTATTTCAAGTAATTTGTTAAAATGATGTTAGTTTTACGCTTTAACGGTTATTTTTCATTGATATTCCGAGTATACCAGACTTGAAAATAATTGAGCAATGGACCTTTCACTTTCACCTCTTTGAGATACACGCTACCTCGCTACCTTTAGATCCTTTTTTCGGTTTGTCGGTAAAACAGGTACAAGATCCAAGAATTCTTAAAAAATTCACTAGAAATTCTGTGGATAACCCTTTCGTATGGTAAAGTAGAAACCTGTGCTCGGTAACTCTATTAACAATCGATAAGTAGAGGGAGTTGCATCGACTATAACGATTTCTTCATCGTTAAAGAAGTTCTTAGCTTCGACAATAGAGGGATACGAATTAGTTCTCGAAGAAGATAGAACGAATAGAAGAAAAAATCATAAAAATATAAATTATAACTATTTTTTATTTATAAGAGACGTGCAAAAAAAGTTTTTATAAATAAAATTTAAAACTTGAAATCATATATAACGTTTAAAGATATTATTTGTGAAATTGTTATTATCGTTTCAAATTTTTAAATTCTTTCCAAAGAATATGAAGAGATAAAGAGTTTAATTTTAATAAATTTAATTTTAACAAGCTCTCTATATCTAATATATTTTTGAAAATTAGATTAAAACATTTTAGACCGAAACTACAATATTTATCTTTGGTAAAATGACGTCTTTTTTTGCGAATACGAATTATCTGACGTAACTAAAAAAATTATTACGCTTTTGTGTCGTAAAAATCGGGACAAACAGAAATATTCATTTTATTACCCATGACCAATCAAGCAAAATGTCCAAGGTTCAAATCGGTACTGTAAGCGTGAATAAATGTTTTTAGTAAAAAAAGAAAAATTTCGAAATAACAATTGCCTACACAGAAATTTCACCATGATACTTAAAAGACACGAAGAAATTTTTTTATCCAAGAAATAACACTGTTCTCCATATTTACGAAATGAGACAAAGTAACGGATATTTCTGACGAGCCTAATAAATAACAGAATATGAGCTATGAATATTTCCGGGCTTTTGAGCGTTGTTCAAATATTTGACAAGTCTTCGAAGTAAACAATAGCTCATTAATTCCTACTTTATTTGATCTAATCCACGTTCGCAAACAGACACTTCACGTTCCAATATATTACCAGACGGATGCCTCGTTTTGCTTCGACCGTTTTACTTCGATTGAGGTAAATATTGAACTATCTCCAGAAATAATAAAAATTCATTATAAAAAATATATCCCAACAAAAATATCTAAATTCCATATAAATTATATGTAAGAAATCTATCTACATAAAAATATCTTTCTAGATTTATCATAAATGAAACGACGTCGTATTATTATACTTACATAAAATATACCCTAACAAAAGAATTTGTAATAAAAAAAAAAAAAAAAAACAAAAACAAAAACAATCAATACGTTACCTACCTGTTTCACAATATATATACCAAGAATTCCTCGAAAGACAAGATAAAATTTCCAAGATATTTACAAACATTGAGTTCATTGAAAAGAAAAGCAAGATCTTATAAACTTCGACGCCTTCTCAATAAACGAAATATTAAACGATTCGATGAAGGTTTGATTCCTCGATCACGAGTGATCCCCCCCATCAATCAATAATTAACCAATATTACAACTCTTGCAGAGATTTCCTAAAATCATCCCCGATCTATATCAGATTTATGACTATCCGAGTGAACGAGAAGAGTTCAAACACGGAGCGAGGAAAGGCGAAGAAAGAGAAAGAGAGAGAGGAATCTTTTTACCGCTTATTCTGTTGGTGCATGGCCTCTCCGCACGCGTCCGTTGCGCGCGTCTACTACAAGCGGCATGGGGTCGACGGCCTTCCGGAGGATCGGGCTCCAGGTCCAGCATCACCTATCGGACGGAGAGGGAAACTTGGTACTCCGCATTCTACGAGAACGGGGAGATCCGTTAGCGGTATCTATGGCCGTTTCCAACCGATGCCACTCTTAAATAATGTATTCGATTTATGAACAATCCTTCGAATTAATTATACGGCTGTTTCTTGTCGCGAACGAGGATGGGGATGCTGTTGCTGCCGCACACGGACGAGATAATTAACTTTCAAATGTCAGCTGAGATGCAACGACATTTCACTGTCCTTTTCCTTTTCAACCATCTTGTCTAATGGTCGCTCGTTTTGTCGACTAATTGAAAGTTCTTGGGAAAAGGAAGTTCTTGGAATCGGGTAAATTTCATCATCTTCGTTTCGCCCTCACTTTTTTGACTTTCTGTTTGGATGGATTATTATATATATTATATATATATAGATGATAAGGAAGAGTGTACGAAATTAGAATTTCTTCGTGATATGGATTAGAAGAAGAGTGTGAGAAGAGTTTTATTTGAAGAGGAGGAGTTCAAGGAGGTTTGGATCGGTATGGACGGAAAGGTGCAGGTTGTGAAGGTGTTCTGTAAAAAAGTAATGTGGTGAGGGGACAGTCGAAGAACGAGTGAAAGTTTCGACGAATCTCTCGACACTTTGCCCAAGGTCGTATATTTCGTTTCAAGGGACAAATACGGTAATTGAAAAGAAATAGAAAGAAATATTCTGTGCGTGAAAAGAGAAATTTGAAGGATCATATCATCACGTTTGCGACATCAAAATGCCAGGAATTTCAAACATTTCTTCGCTGCGGAAATTTGAAAAAGAGCTATCCTTGAGCGAAACATTGAATGACTTAGCCTTTCATTAATCACTCTGATACAACCTGCTCAATTTATATACCTGCGGTATTATTTATCCTTACAATTATTTTTTTTTCTTTCTTCAAATAAAATAATTTTTCTCTATCCATCGTTAAACCAAACCAGATATAGAATATTCTGCGAAAAGATCTGTCTCTCGTATCAAGATCCTCCAATCCAAAATCGAAGAAAAGAAAGAAAAAAGAAATTACAAAACGTACACTGTCAAAAAAAAAAAAAGACAGAAAACAGTAACAACGAAACAATCATCGATAGAACATCGATTCCTTCTCGACCAGGATGCGTATCAACATCGAGGATCGAGCTCCCCCAGCTCGTATACCATTACGACAGCCAATGACTTCTGTCCATGTAAGGCCATCCGACGTCACTATGCCTATGATGCATGCCTAATTGCCTCTAATGGCCAGTTTTCGAAAGCCGTCGTCCGCTGTTAACCGTACTCGCGCGAAACCAGAAAATCGAACAACAACGAAACGAGAGGGGGAGGGAAACGGCGAGCACGTCCACGAGGACGGTGAATTGGAGTTGTTAGTTATCCGCTTAGCTGTCATGGATAGGATATATCCGCGTGTCTCGGGCCCTTTTCTCTCTCTTTGCACGGTTAAGTCGCGTGCGCAACGGGCAGAAGAATCCTTTTCCTCCTCTCTCCCTCTTTCGAGATCGTATCCCTCGATCTTGCTCGCTCCTTCCTCCTCCTCGTCGAGATGCCTCGTCGTTCCTCGAGATTTCTTTCCAGTTTCATCACTGTGCGCGCTCGTTAAGGCGCAGAAGTCGCGCCGGAACAACGACGATTCCTATCCGGACAGGACTATTTATGATGGTAAGTTGGTGGCGCGCGAGGCGAGCACCAACACTTCGTAAATCGGCGAAACTCGGACGTGTACCGATCCTCGTTATAGGAGAAATCAATCGGCCTGGTTGTCGCCCATCTTTTGCGAGATTTTTGTTTTTCTGACGAGCTGGGCGCTCGTCCATGCGGCTGTGGAATTTCGTGAGGTTCTTTGTTCAAAGAGGTTCTTTTCTTTTCTTAAATTGGGAAGGGGGAATTTTTTCGTGAAAGATTTCGTTGGGTATCAAAAAGCGATATATATATATATATATATATGAGTTAAAAGCTCTTTACAATTATTTTTTAACGATGTTTCGAATCGTAAAAAAGAAGAAGAAAGTTTTATTTTAAAAATTGATATTTCTCGATATCGTTTATAAAGGATTATTGCGAATTATACGACAATATTTTTCACAACGGAAAATAAATGTGTGTGTGTATATATATGTATATATATATATATATACATTATCGTAAATTATAAATTTAATAAATTTCTTTTGTATGGGATATAGCTATTCATCTTCGTAAAAGAGAAAAATTTTTCTATATTTCAAATTTCAATTTACAATTTCTGAGAAATGGGCATTCCTTTACCTATTACTTTTCACATAAAAATCAATGTTGCGTTCAGTCCCTAATGAAACCGCGTTCCAAATTTATTTATCGCCGATTGTTTCTCTAAATTTACATTCCTCGACAGCGTTAACAATTTGTCGGACGTAAGCGTTAACAGAGGACGCCAGTCGGCTCGATTAACGATTCGTGAGCCGACAGGCCCAAAGTTTTACGACTCGGGGTGTAAAAGAGGCTCTCCTGTTCGTTACTCCCTCTTGAAAAGCCGACCGGGCAATGGAACTCGTTTACTTACCTCTTACCTGAACAAGAGGCCGGGATACAGAGGAGGGAAATGCTTTCGTAGAAACGTGGCAAGCCGCACAGAATGTTTGCACATTGTATGTACCTAGCTATCCTGTGCCGCGAAACTGGAATGTTCCTGCCTGACGAGTTTGCCCAAGGAACGATCGATTCCAATCTTTTTCTACCAGAAAAATTATTTTCTCGATTCAACCTAGAAACCTTTCTTGAAACGGTGTTACAGTGCTGCTCGTCGATTCAAAATTTTAATATCTTTCCGACGAATTTCATTAATATTCCCTTATAAATATTTTTATTTTCGAGTCCAAAATTTGATGCTGTTGAAAAGAAAGAGATTAGATAAGTAAATTATTCTTAAGTTCTTGAGACTTGTTTTTTAAATTCTATTTAATTATTAATAATTTTTCATTTCGTCGAGAAGTCCGAGTGTTTTTCAATCATAAAAATTATTCTCCTAATCGATATTTCTTCTAAAAGAACCAAAAAAAAAAAAAAAAA
>NW_025221536.1:122678-195546 GCF_014066325.1 Apis laboriosa
AAAAAAAAAAAAAAAAAATACCTAATCATCGGCTACTTCGAATCTCTTCATATTCCTTATCCATCCGCGAATCTTCAAAATTAATATTCGCTAATAATCCACGATCTCTTCTGTCGGTATGCGAGATCCATCCAGAAGCCACTACTGTCATACTGTCCACAAGAATATATACGATCAACCGGAGAGACGAGTGGACGTCTTTTAAAGAGAGATATAAATATTTCACCGAGAAGCCGTACATCACCACTAATCTATGTTACACGTCCATTACGAATCGTCGTTGACCGTCCAAAAATGGACGAGTCCCGGGCCCGTGTAATTCAATCTGGGCGAGGGAACGAGACGAAACGGTGGTTGGAAGGAGACGGGGCTACGCATACGACGCAAATTAGGCTACCTGAAAACCAGCGTGCAAGAAGTATCGCTCGCGATTAGCAAGTCGTCTTACCAAATTTAGCGAGCCGCCGAAAGCGCCGCGAGCATATCACAGCTCGGAATCGGCCATGTCACGACCCCTTCCTTCCTTCGTCCTCGGCGTCCAATGTTTCCATGCATTTCCAGGAGAATTTCGGGGGGCCCCTGTGATCTTTAAACTCGAAACTGCGGCATTACGGCCGAATTTGGACTTTTAAGGCCCCTACGCGGTCGGTACACCGCATTAATGTATTATTCTTGGCACGGCTGCCGGCCCCTGGGCCCTCCTAACCAAGTGCAAGAATCACAAATGCCCCAGAAATTCACCGTTTGCAGGGGGGAAGGGAAGGAAAAAATGTGAATCTATCGACATCGACTTTGGTCGATGTTTGTAGGAAAGAAGGAAATTTTCGTTTTTTTTTCATTTTAACGAAGAAATATGGCGTAAACGTGTAACATTAAAATTCTATAATAATTGATTTGGATAATTAACCAATAACGAATACATAATTTGCGTTAAATTTAATCTTTGCGATAGATTAATTTTCGATCTTGACTTTTACAAATTTGGAACTGGTTATAATCATATTGGAATCACTTAATGGTTATTGATCATAATTGATCGAATACCTATGTAACGTTCGTACGCATCTCGAATACAGAACGTTACGCATTCTTGAAATGAAACTTGTTCAATGATTTAACGCAACCACTCGCTTAAAGCATTATAAATATCCATACATTTATAAAATCCTTCGAATTTACCGCGTAACGCGCCCTAAAATTATACCGTTAAGGACACGCATCGAAGGCCTTTAACTACGCCGGATCGGCGTGCATGCATCATACATACAACCGGAAGCAGTAATCGTGTGCACCGTGCAAATTACAGGGTGGGAGATGGGAATTGGGGAATCTGGGAACCCGGGCCCAAAATCAATTTTGATCGACGACCGGCCTCGACCGGTGCAGCGTCGCATTATCGATGTACCGTGAAGCTGAACGCGCTTCTCGAGCAATTAATCCTCAATTTCCGGGGCACGCGCCACGCACGGAGGAAACACGGGCCTCGCATAACGGTTCTCGAAAGACGACGTTAATTGGTGGACAACGAAACTGGATTATCGTTTTATGGTTGCACCTATGCACATTGTTCCGAGTTTCTCTCCACGTACGATACGCGAACGGTGTTTATTGGCCCCACGAAACGTGACTTGATTCGATTTCTGTTTTCTTCGTCTCTCGAAGATCGGTGTGCGTGCATTCGGTCTCTCGGGCAGAAAACGATCGGTCCAGTGTCCGGTTTCGCCGACTAATAGCCGTCCACTTTTCCCTGTCCACGACCGATAGCGTTTCTATTAAATTGCACTTGCACAATTTCCGTGTCGTAGCGGCTCCATGCAAATCGAGGCGGCGTTTATTGTGCCAAAGTAAAAAAAAAAAAAAGAAAAAAATTTTAAAGAATATAGCAAACAATGGACTTTGATTCGATTGTCGCGTTATGCAAATTAAATAAATTAAAAAAAAGGAAAAAAATAAATTTCTTTTAGAAGGAATGGAGGAAAAATATAAAAGTCGATTTTGTTTTATTTTATTTGTTGTATTTTAGAAATTGAATGACGAAAGAAATAATAAAATTGTGCGACGCAAAATCTTTTTTATAAACGAATTCAAAAAGAGATGTTATTATAGGAATATAATTTAAAAATCAGTTAGTTTTCTATTTGAACTAGTATTTGTGGTTTAATATTTAAACTTGTTCGCTATTTGCACGAGTGGCAAACTAATTGGCATAAATACCACGTATAATCTGATCTGTATCGTAATTTTGATTTAATATCATGTTGATATGAAAAAGCAAATTTATTCGTATCTTAATGGATAGATGAGAATAAATCATTTAAAATTACTTTGATTTATATTATATTCGTCATTTTTCATTTTTAAATAAATATAAATTCAATTAAATCACTCATTTTTACTATTATGAATAGGAAACAAATTTTAAAAACTTTATTTCAATCTAGACATTAAATCTAATAATATATTTCAAAAGATTTTGTAATTTCACGATCCAATTTAAATTTTTATTTACCAGAATATACAGTATTTATAATTTATTTTTAATCAAAAATCTTATTTTCATTTATAAAATTACATACCGTTTCCAATTTCTAAAAGATTTTTTAACTTAAATGTGTTAAAATATAAATTTGAACTTTTATTTTCATATCTTTATATAATTCTATTATATAATTAAATTTAATTTTGATTAAAAATTTTAGGATTAATGTACCGTCTCTCGAAACGTGTATAAATATTTATCACTGTGGACATATACAAATTACAATCGAGCACATTCAATTATTATTATCCAAATGGAAGAAGCAAGATACGGTATCATTTGCATCATGGGATATATAAACGCTTAACGCTTTCGATTGTAAAGAACGAAGCACGATGGAGCACGATCTCGAGGAACGTTTTAATTTGTGATAGAAAGGGACAAGCGAGCTACGCGTGGGTTCATAAAGACGATAAAAGCAGGGCTATTTGATTGACGCTGCCACGATATGGATTTCCCAACTGTAATCGATTTCACCGGCAAATTAATGCCTTCTAACGGTACCAAACTCTTTCGAAATTCTCTGCATCAAACCTTCTTTGGTTTTTCATCGAGATTTTTATCGACGTTCCAGCTCATCGATTAATTACTCCCAGATACATGGCCGATCGTGTTTACCGTCAGCTCAAATTTAATTACTGTACACTTTTCATTTTAATGCGAATGAACGTTTCATCCGCATTCATGCTAAACATTTTACATACTATTTTATATATTCAATAATAAGATTTTACTTGATATACGTTTGTAAGAGATTCTGCTTTTATAAAAAAAAAGTAGAAATTTTTATAAAACGAATTACACGTATATAAATATAAATTTTATGAAATACCAGATTAGATCTACAGAGCTAATATTTCTCTTCACAATTTGTATATGGAAAGTAGTGAAGTGATAAAGATAAGTGATAACAGATCAAAGTAAATCCACGATATTATTGAATATTTTCTTCTATTCCGGGTTGCATAAGTTAAAAATGTTTATCTAATCTTCTTCTTCCTCTTCTTTCGGCGCCATGTTATCAACGTGTCTTCAAATTTTTTTTTTTTTTTTTAGGCCCTTTCACTTAGGAGACAAATCACATTGAATCAAATAAATTAAATTGTTGTATTTGCTTCGAAAATACTGGATCGTTGAAGTCGTTTTTTGACAAATTTTGAAAATCGATCAGAGAGAAAGAAAAAAAATATTAGCGTGATCCGACATAAGACAGCTGCACCGGCTGTGCTAATATTTGGCAGACACCTCGAGCCTCGAAGAGATAACTGCAAGGTAATCCCACAAATTTTGAAATATGTCTTCTCTCGTGAGATCTATCCTCGAAAGAATGAAGACACGAGATATTCACAATGACCCAACTTGAAGTGAAGTTCTTCAATTATTTAAATAATATTAAATACACAAAGATGAAATTTCTTTTAAAAAGGAAAAAAGAAATTAGTCGCGTTGAATTTAAAATCGTTCAAAGATTCGTTGGTACGTATATTTTAAATATAATTAATTATTAAGACATTATTGGATCACTTTTTATTCAAATGATGGAATATTCTTCATGGTTTCAACGCAATTTAAAAGATCTGGAACAATATGTATCATCAACGTTTTACCGAAACGTTCACGATCTTCGAAGAATAATAAATCTCCATTAGAGACCTCTGAAGAATCATCGAAAGTCCATTGACCTCGAACAGGGTCCGGTGTTCTCGACAGACGTCTGGACTAACGAGCTAGATGCGAAATTCATTCCGATCCAGATATTATCTGGCTTTACTTCTGGAATGGCGGTTTGATTAGTCGACAAAATATATATCGAAAATTTATTGTTGCTCGAAATATTTCATATGGCTGGAGTTTTTTGCGCTGTATGCTTGTTTAAATTTATTTTAAATTTATTTAATTGAAATATTATTTCTGCTCTACAAAATTCAATGTTAACTTACCTACTTATTATCATTATATTATCATTAATATAGATACATACGTATTACGTGTTAGTATTAGATGAAAGAATATGAAATATTTGCAAATTGTTAAATTTTTGTCCTTTAATTAGTTTTACTATTATTTTTCTTTTTTTTTTTTTTTTCAATATAAATCACACAAGACAAAATTTCTATGCAGATATCGTAGAATTCATTATACCGATTACGATGTGTTCTTAAACAATCGAATCAACATTCTAGAACACAAGAAATCAACATTCTTCAGCGTATCGAATTAGAAATTCCACTTCCCCTAATAGGAATTATTCGATAAACAAGTAATTAGAAGTGACAGTTGCAATTGCGTTAATGTACCAGCTCCATAAAGCCTAATATGGCTGGATCGATAATCTATTTTTAAATCTGAGTTTCATGGTATTAATTGAAAATCGTCACTTAACAATTAACGATTAAAATTTCATCGCGAAAAATTAAATTAAATGATATTCCTCTTAATGATATTCATAAAATATCAAAAATCTTATTAATCTCTCAAGAAACGGATTGGACTTTCATTTAGTAAAATAGCTCCTCCGGAAGGTATAGAGATTTAACCGGAAGCCAGTCTCTGGTCGTTACGGTATCATTTTGTCCACGGCAATAATAGTTTACGAGACACTCGCGAGGCGGATGATATTACGCCACCGTAACGCCACAGGCTCTCGATTTAATTTAAGGTGCACCGTAACGTTCCTCCGCCTTTTTACGTGGGCGTCGAACGCGTGCTGCCCGTTTCCTACGATCGACGGGGTGTTACCGACGCGTTTTGTATAAACCTTGTGTGACACTTTCGAGAGGCTAACCTTTCTGGTTAGCCACGATATTCGAATTTTTTTTTTTTTCTTTTTTTCGAAACACGTCAGGAAACGATTTAATCTGAAATTAATCCAAGAGGCCGGATCGTAGATGAGCAAGATGTAGGTTCGAGTCCAAATAGAATGACACTTAATTTCGAAGTGACAGGTCTACGGGATGTCTGTCTTCTATCCTCTGTCAATTATCTCATGCATGGTTAAACACTGGCGGGGAAAGCATATGTTAATTTGACCGATCGATGTCGTGGAATTAATTTATCCAGTCCTTTGTGGAAAAAAATATTCTGAATATTTCGTTAATCATTTTTGAGGGGGATATCGTGAGGTATGGTCTCTGATGTTTTAATGCAAAAAAATCTGTCAGATGTTGTTAAATTTTTTAATCACGTTAAGCGTATGGAAGTTTCGTAATTTTTAATTAATCTTTAGATAGAACTATGTAAGATTCTAATTAGGTAAAAAGTGTAACTGATACAGCAAGTATAGAATTGTAATAAAATTCATAAATCCATAAAAAAATTAAATAGTAAACTCGATGTTAAAAATAACATTGGATCTCGACGAAACCACGGAATCAAAATCTAGGGGAAACTAGACGAAGTATCGAAAAAGAAAGAAATCTTTAATACTTTACTGGCAATTATCTTCTAAATAAAAAGATCAAATCTGTTTATTAAACTGAAATTCTACCACTACTTTCCATTACTGGAAAACCAATAGTTAAAAATCATCAATTTATAATCGCCAATCAATAATCTCGAATCTCCTGTATACACCACGTGACCAATCCTACTCGATTCGACTCGTTGAACGTACTATAGAATCCATATAACCTCAACTCCACTTATTGTGTGCCGGAGGAGGAACAAGGCGCGATTTCAAGCGGGTGTTGTTAACGCTCGATCCCTCTTCATAAATACGGGATATAGAGGGCGTTTCTCTTTTTTGAACGAAACGACACCTACCACGAGAAAAGCACGGCTCTCAGAGAGTCTATCCATCGAGAGGTCGCCACGTATACACACATGGGCTGGTCGCGTGTATCGTTCGGGAAATAAGGCTCTCGCATATCTACGACAACGTACCGGTTCTCCATGTTGTATCGGCTACTGGTCCATATTAATTGCTTTCATAATTCAGATCGAGCATACGTAATACGTAGAATGGCCGTGTTACCATCGCCACTTGGTCGAATAAACGACGATCCATAATATTCTTTCCTTCGCGTCCAGATTGCACGATTATGAATTTCAATTAATAAATAATTCCGGAAGCGGCTCTTTTCGAGACCGGCCACCAGCAATTAACAATTATCGAACACCGCGATAAATTAATTCGTAAGAAGAAGGTATGCAAGATCTGAAAGCAAGGAGATTTTTTTAAAGATTTTTAAAGAGGAGGAATCGTGTGCTCTCTCCCCTGTGAGTCATTAAATCTTTTTGTAATTTGAGGAAAGATATTTATTTAAAGTTAAAAAGATTATTTAATCATTATACTCGTATAGTAGAAGTGTCTAAGTTTTTTTAACCGGTTTTTAAAATTGAAATAACGAGAAGAAGATAAATAATGTTTAAAGAGATCGTTTATAAATCGTCTGTACTTATTTTATTGTTATCAGAGATCGAATCTTCGTACATCTATGAGAAATAAGATTAAAAAATATTTAATCCAAATCAGAGATCGAATCTTCGTACATTTATGAGAAACAAGGTTAAAAAATATTTAATCCAAATAATTCAAAGCAAATTTGAAATTGCGCGCAAGTATATCCATAATCCAATTACGAATTAAAATTGCGTCGTTGCGATACAAAATATCCAATAAATCGAAAAAGTATTTTAATCTCGTTAAAGCATTATACACTCGCCCGATACCGCGATTCAACGAGCGGTTGAAATTCCGAAATTCTTGCAAGTTTCACGGACATAGCACGGACGGAGCTCCGCGATATCGCAATCTCTCTGTGGAAACGGATCGGCTGACGAGGGACACGGGGCCAATCGATAAGGTCTGTCGTCCTCCGTAACCACAAATCAATGCGGCCACGGAGGCCCCTTCGTCGTAAGGGCCATTAAAGCACGTTCTCCATAAAATATTTTATCCGGTTTGCGGATCGATTTGAAATCCGTAGAGCGCCTCTCTTGGCTTTCTCGTATCTCGGCCTGGTGCCTGGTACCCAGGCCAAGGGATCTCCTTCGGGGCAGCCTTTTTCGGCGCACCAAATTCATAAATAATGACTCAAGACCGGGCCCTCCCTCGTGTATCACGGCCTGAATTTGTAGTCTTTAAACCTTTTAAGGTTTTTGCGATCGGGGAGGCGCGCCTCTCTCCTCCTCCTCCCCCCCCCTCCTCCTCCTCCTTATAATCGCCTCGTAGAGAAAGAGAGACTACTCCTCTGATCGCCAGCGGCCGGCTAGAAAGATCGAGACGCGATTCGGCCGATCAGTGACCTCCAGGTGAACGCATTCCTTGACGCAAGTGGTGGCACTCGGCCAGCCGCGAATAACACTTTTCGAAACGAGGTTGGGTACCGTTCTTGATTCCTTGTTTCTTTGAAACCGTTGAATTACCTTTTTTCGTGGTAAACGTTCCGATCGAAAAGTTTTGTCAAAGTAAAATTGTGCATCGATAATTTCGAGGCGCAACTTTCTAGGAAAAACTTGCCAATTTTTATTTCGCGACAAAATTTTTTATTCATCCATTTGTCGATTTCTGTTAATCGATCGCGGTTTCTTTTTTCGTTATTATTCACGATTTCTATTTCTGAAACGTTGCAAAACGTTGCATCGTGTTCGTGTTCGTGAAATTGTAATGTACGTTATAATGTAGTATGTATTTTATGAAAAAAATTGCAACAATTAAAATAAAATTTTGCAATTAATTTTTGTTTTAGGACACACGTATCCAGGAAAGCTTATTCCTCTTCCTTAAAAATCTTTTCTTTCATAAACGATCATTTTTTCTCTTCACAATGCGTGCTCTGTTACAAAAAAGTATGGCATATATAATCAGATTCGTTATGCATCCTATTAAACGGCAGTTACGCTACGTTTTACGCAACGACCGACAAAATTTCTTCCTCCTCTTTCGAAAGGAATCAAAGCAACACGTTCGCCGCGTCAAAACTCCTACCTCGACCCGTGACAGACTTTCTAACATCTCCCGTTGTCTCCCGCATTACCTTAAGTCTAAATAATTTCCTTTCTTCCCCTCCACATTCCCCCTTTCCACGTTCCTGTGACGGTGTATTGTGTGTATGACTAGGTAAGAACAGGTAGACCTAGAGAGATAACGGTATCGGCGACTGACAAAGCTGACAGCTATTTCTTTCGTACCTCTCTCGGCTCTTCCTCTCTCTATCCTTCTCTCACAACGCTCTATATTCCATTTTAAATAAGAACCGCGTCGAAACGGCGCATCTATACCCGTCACACACACCGCCATAGAGAACGCGAGATTGAAAAAAAAAAAAAAAAAAAGAAAAAAGAAAAAATCTCGACTTGGAAATCTTCCATATTAAAAGACGCCATTTGTCCAACCGTTTCTTTCGTTTAGAAATGTCAATTCACAAATTAGTTACGGTTACGTCAATAAGGTTCGCTCGAAATTCGCGCCGCCATTATCGCCAACATGGCCGCCGTGACACGCGGAACTCGACCGTGTATTGAAACTATTCTATTTCTATTCCGATTCGTCGAATTAACACTCTTTTTTCCTTTTCTACTCTTCCAGGAAAGGATCCATCCGCTTGTTTGAATGCTAATACGTACATATATTTCTATAATTCCTCTTTCCATTTCCATCCACGTTCCTTTTTTTTTTTTTTTTTTATTTCGATCGAATGAAATTCGCGTTCGAAAATTCGAAACCGGCTTCTCGATCGATCAATTAAACGAAATGTATCCGAGACAACTTTAAAACCGACGAGCTTTCGTCCAGGTAACGTCACTCCTCCTCCTCCTCCTCCTCCGAAAGCTGGGTTCTTCAGGTCGTGCCGTTTGGTAATCCTATACGTCTTGAGAAACTGGTTTCCGCACGACGTGTTGCGGGTAGCGCGCAAAACAAATTAATAACAAGAACATCATAACCACGGGCCCAAGGCTGTCCGAGACGCTCGCGAGCCACAGCTGCTATACCGGGTGATCCATGGCCATTGTTGTTGCGGTCGAAAGAAAAGCTTACGAGCTGCCGTTGCTGCCGTCGCTGCCGCCGCGCGCGCTGCAATCTCTTGAGCGGATACACAAGCAAACGGTTAATCTCTCGCGTGGTCGTATTACCATTTGATAAGGTTAAGCCCCGCGATTGTGCTGGGAAAATTGCACGGCGAGAGGTTTTGATTTGCATACACGATATAGAGGTAACAGTTTTCATATTGTTTGGATAATATAATGGAAATTTGGATTCTTTGTGCGGCTAGGAAAAATATTTTTCTTTGAAATTTATATTATAATGTTTTCTAGACGTATTAATAATAATGTGAATTGGAATCGATTATACGCGTTGGTAATTGGGAAAAAATAGAGTAGAATTATTGTATTGGGAAAAATGAGAGAGAGAAAAAAAAAAGAAAATAAGAGGAAGATAAAAATGAAGATCGTCTAAAAGTCACGTATTAGATATCGTAAAATAAATGAATTTTGAAGAAAAGATAATTAAATAAATAAATGTTTGTGTTAAAAAATTATTGGCCGCTTAATAAATAAAATAACAATTTTAAATTGAATTACGTATTATTTGGATAATTTGGAATCTAAAAAGTAATTAACATTCAAAACTGTACAATATTATTTAAACATATGAGACTTTTAGCTAATAGACGTTTTTACTTTATTATATTTTTAGTTTCCGCCTGTTTGAAAAATAAATCCTTCTTTCACAATTCTTCTCTATGCATAATTCAAACACTGTAATAAATATTAAGAATTGGAAACCCTGACGATTCGTTCACACTTAATATAATTAAAACCAACTTTTATATCTTGAAATTTATGATCAATGCGGAAATTATCCCAGTTAGTCACTATAATTGAACATGTAATTAGAAGTTACAAATTTATAACGCACAATACGGTCAATATAACTCAAAGGACAAGCGTATCTGTGTCTAATGAAACGAAGCAATTCGAGTTACTCACTCTTCAACTACCAATACGTCTCAACAAGCTCGCATAACATACCGCACACGAACATACCGCCGACTGCCGTGTAATTTATGCACTTTCTTATAAATACTATTGGAAAACTGCTCGTTTCATGCACGTGAAGCCTTAAGGCGATATCACCGGGGAATGTTACTCGTTATTGAGCCCGATACGACGATTCTATCCCGCTTTTAGAACAGTTTGACAATCGGGCAATAAGTATAAAATATAACAACGAAATCTTATTAAATTCTTACACTTCCATTCCCCCCTCTCCTTTTCTATTTCTTTCATTCTTAGCACCTCAGAGTTAAGGGATTCGCAATAAGTTAGAGGAAGAATTTTAATTAAGATTCCCTGGCGTATATTCATCATCGAATTCGGCCAACTCATTGGACTCGTATGAATGTTTTATTATCTCTCTCGGAAGATCGATTGCGATACAAAGGATACCGACAAAAGCGCTAATCACGAGAAGAAGCATTGCTCTTAAGAGATGGATTTTTCTTTTTGCGCGGGATGCAATCTAATGGCTGTCGATGCTCGAAGGTCAGCGGTGGTGGTCGGTGATGGCAGGTCAATACGATCCGTACTTTTCAGGACAATGGCTGAGTCACGCGATGTCTCGTATCTTGGTTTGCTTGCACGCCATCGAATTATTACTCTTCTCTCTACTATCCAAGTTGGTTTCACGGATCAATTATTAGCAATCGTATCTTTCCATTGAATTTTTGTAATGGTGTTTGACGAGTAATTGTATTTTGTATCTCGAATTGTATCCCTTGGGATAAATTCAAAATCGGTTATCGAAGGAGGAAACGAATTTAAAAATATTCTTGAAAAGGATGCGTGAGAGTGAATTCACAATGAAATCGTTTTTCGAGGAAAGCATAAGGCGATTTGCATGTGATCGATTCTGATCTCGTATTTGTCAGAAGGGGAGAAGCAGCGTATAAATCGGATTTTTACGTAGATGATCCAGGGTCGTTCGGTCGAACTATGTTTATGCATGCAGCAGACGATGCTTAAATTTTGGTTTCATCGTGCGAGTCGACGCTCCGAAAAAACGATATGTTTTAATGCATTCATCGTCGTTTTCTTTTTTTTTTTTCTCTTTTCTTTCCTTTTCAATATTTCTATAACACATTTATTATACCCACTTTGTCACGAAACGAAAATATCAATCGCGATACCCATTACCTAATTTCAATAAAAAAAGGAAAAAGACTGAAGCGTGGTGGATCCGAAATATCGTAAACTCATCCACGAAGGGAGGGAGGGGCTACGAGGCTAATTTCTGTCGCTCAAGGAACGTCCGTTGATACTTTAAGCTCGACCTACCCCTCGCGCGAAACGAAAAAAAGAGACGAGGCGAAAAGGAAAGGCAATCGGCGTGCGTGCCACCTGGAACAAACAGTTCTCGAAGGATATTTGCATGCGACACGATGCCAGAATGCGGCACTGCTCGCTCCTCGACACCGATTCCCTTTCCGTTCCTTCCTTTTAATCCTTTTCCCCCTCGCGGCGTTTATTTATCCGCCGCAGCTGAAACCGGCCGAGGAATCCTTTTAAAGTGATTTTTCGACGACCACGGATGGATTCCAGCAAGGTCGAGGCGCGTGCTTATGAAAATACCGAGGACGGAGGGGGCCGCGGAACGGGGGTAATGGTCGCCGAACGATCATCCGCGACGAGCCGCTTCGTTAATTATTCTAATTAGAGGCGAGCCCGGCCTGGCCTTTCGACGACCCTCCTCGTCGTGGGTGCCCGATTCGAAGTGTATTCGCACGAGGTGAATTCGAATCGCACGGTGATCCGTGCGAGATAGCGAGAAACCTCGTAGATTTGACGAGATAAGATTTTATTTGAAATTGAAATAGGAAAGTAGTTATTTTTAAACGTTGTTTTCAATAGGAACGGTTGGAATAAATATAAAAAGGATTGTTTTCATTCAAAGTAAAAAATAAAATTGATTCGTTTGATCATCAGTGTTCTTTGAACAAGTCGATTAAGCCAGAAATAAATATTCAAAAAAAAAAAAATATGCAAAGAGTTATATTCGTAATGAAAAAGGAATGAGAAAACATCAGATTGCCACCATGAAGAATTTATTTTCCATAAATGTTAAATCTCGAACGACAATCTAAAAACCTGTTGCTCTTCCATTCCGAATAAGGTAACGTTTAAACGCTCAAATTATGTCAACCGGGTGAAGATGGATGCGCCGTGCGATAATTCTGAAATTAAGTAAGCGCCTTTCTTATCGATCCTGCGCACCTTACATCGCACAAGCTCGAGGACGTAGCACGAGGATATAATACCAGGGTGTATGTACCGAGTTTCTCAGCGATAGATCGTCCTCCCGATCCAGATCTTCCTCGATATCGCCAGTTTCTTTTCGTTGGTGCCACGGATTCAGGCAATACACCGTTCGAAAAAAGAAGACCAAGAAAACGGTTGAAGGGTAGAAAGGAACGAGCGAAAGAGGAAGAAAGGAGAAGAAGGAAGAAGAAGGAGGAGGAGGAGGAGGAGGAGAAGAAGAAGAAGAAGGGCCAAGAAGAAGGAGCATTATGGCGTACGCGGCGATTCAATCGCGATAACTTTAACGCACGTGGAATGTCGGACTTGCCGAGTAGGCAATTATAACTCCACGTCTCGATCTCGAGGCCTGATGCACTTTGGCTGGGGAGGCAGAGGTGGTGAGGACAAAGAGAAGGGGGACAGAGGAAGGGCAGAAGAGCGATGGTTTTTAGAGAGAGAACGATAGTGGATAGGTAGTAAGTGTTCATCACGATTAATAGTTGTCCTCTCCACGTTTTCGATAACAAAGCTTCGACGAAAGTTGTATTTCTACTGGTGGTGTGGCGTCGCTCTGATAAGAGAAACATTTTCGTTGAGAAACATTTATGTTTACGTTTGATAGTGGAAATGAATTTTTCCATATAGTTGGAATATTGATTGAAATAATCTCTTAATTACAATCAGATACATTCTCGATGAAATGAATTTCTTGTGATCCGTGGATGTTACGACATCGTGTTTTAATAATTCTAGTAGGATCGGTGGAAGAATTCTTCACGTTATAAAAATTTCTTAATTAAAAAAATGAAATGGATATCGTTGGAAATATCGTAATAAATGTGTTGGGGAAAATATTCTCTATACGGACGATAAATTTCTTGAAAATTTTTCAACCCCGTTACAAATATTTTCGTATCATAATATTAACTGTTCCAGATAATATCCTCCAGGTAATTACCCGCTGAAATTTTTTCCCTTTACTCGATCTCGAATTTCTAAACTGTTCTTACGGGTGCAGCGCAGTATTGAAATCCTTCCTTTCACTCGCTATCGGCTCGGTACCGTTCGAAAAATCAGCAAAACACATCGATGCGCTCGTAAAAGCATTTAAATAAACTGATACTTCGTAATATTTATCGCTCGATTCTAAAATAATCTTCGATCGATCAATAATCTTTCTAAATTATTTGAACTCTTAATCGCAATATCCTCTTCATCGTGAACATCCTTCCGCGATATCGCGTGAAAGGGCGCCATATTTCGAATTTAAAGGGATATTAACCCAAGACGTGAAGATAAACTTTTACGTTTAGAATAATGATGGTATTTATTATAAATTGTTTTATTACCTCCACCTTATACGTGCTTTGAAAAGTTTAGAAACGTCTTCTCGAAATTATTTAAAAATGTATTTCTATTTTTATACAATATAAAACAATCCTCTCCATTATATTGTATGCTAAAAATAATGCAGAGAAATAATTTATTAAAATCGTTATAATTATAAATCTTTTTACAAACTTAATTTTATCGCTAACTCAGTTACTTAAAATTTTATTTAACGACAAACCATTTCCAAGTACACTTGTCTAGAAGCATAGCAACGAATAGCATGGCCGTGCAAATTGGAAGAAGAGGCTGAATGCGCATTTAGGATCCATTAGCAAAAGGAGATAGCAAGGACGTGAAAAAAGTCAGTGACCGAAATATCCGGAATCTTTCGCTCACGGCCGCTACCAGGAGGGCCTTACGATAGTTAATATCTTTAATGTCCAGACTGTAGCGCGTTTCTAAACTCGCCTTAAACACTTAGAAATACGATCCTACGTCCCAAGGATGAGCGTGGCCGCGAATCGAGCGTTATCCTCCACACGAAATCCTCAACTCATTCGAAGGATCCTTGGATTCTTTTTTTTTTTTTTTTGACCACGTATAATCCCTCGGAAGGTTAAGAAGGATTTTGAAAAAAAATTAGCCGTCGAGAGAATTTGTAGAGTTTTAATTTTTTCCACGGATTTAGCCACGGATATTCATTCCTTCCAAGGATTTTGGATTTTTCGATGGCCGTTGAATTTTATCGTGAATTTTATCCTCCTCCTAAGGAGAAGGAGGAGGAGGAGGAAGAGTCATTTTTCGAACGAAACATTGACGATCGAACGGAGAAGATCGGGAAATATAGCGTACGGCTTTCTTGCGGGCAATAACTTAAAATTTGAATAAAATATTGCAGCCAAGAGAAGCTGTCGGACAGGCTGCACTTCGTATACTTAACAGCAAAGATTTATCACCACGTGGCGTCTTAAATTTTATGGCCAGTACACGGAATATCAACGTTCGAGCAATTATTTACCCGGCCGTGATATTATTTTTCTCGATAATATTAAATCATTAACGGTATGAATATCGCGCATGGATGCTACATTGACGCCGTGCAATCGAAATTGATGAGTGAAAAAAGAGAGAAGAAGAAGGAGAAGAAGAAAGAAAGGAATTTTCGTCAATCTTCTCCATCGTAATTCAAGCAAAATTCCGAGATAATAAATATTATCACGCGTCATGAAGGTAGATAGCGAATAAACCGAGGAATGCGATTTGAGTTTCCTCGATCGAGAGAGGTTCAGTGTAGGTGGCATCGTACAGAGAAAGTGTAATAAATTATTTCGCTAATCCGAGGGGTTGGTTGTACCGTCCTGATGGGTGGGACGAAAATTAATGTAACCAAAGTTTGTGGGCAGATAAATGAATGGTTAATGTAAATGTTAATGTCTCGTGTAGACACCTGAGAGGAGAATAGGCCATTGATCGATGCATAACGATCTAAGATCGATTGGATGTCTAAGACGGTTTCAATTTAACGAGATACGATTTTAATGGAACGCTCTGTGCAATTTCAATGAAATTGCGATCAAACAGATACAATAACTAGTGTATGCACCTGAAAAATTAAAAATGGGTACCTTGATAGATATACGAAAGGATAACGTTATCTTTGAAAAATACGTTCATTTTTCTCTCTCTCTCTTACTTTTTTATGTTCCGTAATACTTGATAAAAGAAATTCTTGAAAATTTTCGATTAAAAGTTTTTCAAAAGTTTTTCGATTCCATTGATTTAAAAGAAAGCTCGAAAAAAAAAATTCCAAATTTCTGGCTGATATTTACATTTCTACTTATGTTAATAACCATTTAATTTCCCCCTCTCCCCCAAAAAACACAAGTAGCCCTATTATCGCTCGTACTTTCGTCTAAATTCGCCCGAGAACGAGCTTGCTAACAAGCAATTAAATTAGGGTGCCCTCGCGATTATTCCCCGACTAAACCTTCGCCTAAACCTTCTAACTTTTCCTTTTTTTTTTTTGTTCCAGGTAAGTTCACGCGTCCAACTCGGACCGGATCCCGAGAGACTGACCTCAAGGAAGGACGGTAATGCACAAGGCTCGAGAGGACCGCGAGATAAGGATCGGGTGTTCGTTAGCCCGGGCCCCAAAAATCCGGCGCTTAAAAACAAAACGGGCCGGTGGTCGCCGCGCCGTTTCGTGGAACGGCTGTGCCTCCGCGTATGTATAAATGGTTGGAACGAGTCTGCTCGGGGCAGGAGAGTGGTCCGTTTGCCTGTGTAATAGGGAGGGGGTTTAGATCGGGAGGGTAGATTAACAGGGGGATACACGTGTCAGGCTCAGATTGACGCGATTCCATTTTAACGAATTATCTTGACCCTGTCGGGGTAGCAGGGTGGAGGGGGTGTCGTTTTCCTACTCCTTCGTTGGAGTCGTATGTTTGATAGGCGCTTCTCTCGACTTTGGCCGGGGGAAGGAGGGAGAGAGAGAGAGAGATATGCTCCGGATTTTTGGACGAAGATGGGGAGGGATGATAATTTGTCCAGTGTTTCGTTTCGGTGAAAGGGAGACTTTTCTCTTTCCGCTTCTTTCTTTAAGTTTGTGTGTTCGTCGAATTATTATCTCGAGTTTTTTTTCAAAATTGTTAAGATTCTTAAAGAAAGGATGTTTTGTTAATATAGGTGTACATGTTTTTTCAAATAATTTATCGAAAGATTGCGACACTCAATGATACTATCGAGGGTAAAAAATTTATATTTTATTAGAGGTATAATAACAATATTTATTGTAGATGAATGATTCTCTTTGAAACGTGAGTTTTAAATTTCGTACATATAAAAATACACAGTTGCTATAAAAGGGGATAAAATATATAAATTTTGTCGTATTCGATTCAAGTTAATTTTCCACGGTATATCTGTTATGGCGAACCGTATTACCTAACAAAACGTTCCAAGTGTTATCGCGGACAGTTAGAATTCATAGATTGAGAGACTTTAAAGGTTACAATGCTATCTAAATCAAAAGTAACTGCTGATTCAGCGAGCTTAGCACGGTTCAACCTAGCAACGGTTGAAAATCAACGTTTCCACGAAAGACTTCGAGACTCTGTAAATCAATTTGCATGCCGGTTTATAGAGCGCGTTAAAATAACGCGCT
Organism: Apis laboriosa; assembly: GCF_014066325.1. Lineage (NCBI taxonomy): Eukaryota > Metazoa > Arthropoda > Insecta > Hymenoptera > Apidae > Apis > Apis laboriosa. The sequence goes on from NW_025221536.1 coordinate 139,952, forward strand.
CGCATTTATGTAAATGGAAAACTGTCCACCGTCAGGCGCGACATGCGTCTGCACTTAATTCATTTTTCTCCCGGCAATTTTATACCACGTTGTTAAACGGCCCGATTCTTAAGTGAATACCGCTCAAAGCGAGTGATTGCCCGCGGCCGTCGAGGGACCCCCTTGAAAAATGAGTTTGTATAATTTTAATAGCACGTCCCTGGCCTCGGCCGATAGTTACAAGCGCGAAGATTGATCGATACATTGGACGCGGATAGATAATACAAGTTCGATTCTTCTTCTTCTTCTTCTTCTTCTTCTTCTTCTTCGCTATTTTTTAATTGTACGAAATTGCCCTCGGTCTTTAAAAGGTTCTTGAACTCTATCGCCTCCGTGGAATTTTAGAAAGTTTTGTATAATAACGTTCTACCATGCTGGTTTTTTGTGAAAACACAAGAATATAGAGTATAAAGAAATTTGTATAAACTAAGAACGTTTATTTGTTATTTATTATTCCACGCAGGTATATGGAGATACGATATATAATTTTTCGAAAAAAAATAAATGATAAATCGATTGGTAAACTCGAAACAATTTTATCCAAAGTTTCCTTCGGGTTTCAAAAATTTAATGGCATACCTTCGAGACAAGGATAATTCATGCAAATCCTCTTTGTTTATACATAATTTACATGTAGGTTCGTGTCATAATTCGAATTGGTGGCGCGATTTGTCGTGTTTTTCACCGACTCCTCTATAGATTTGCCGTGCAGATAGGGTCAGAACCGGAGCTGACAGAACGCATCTCGGGCGCACGTTTTACAAGTTGTTTTACAACCCGAGGATACAACGCCACACGCTGAGAACTCGAGGACCTCTCCCTCTCCTCGCGATAGCCGCCGCTCTCCTTTGTCCTGGACACGGATTCGACTTTTCGACCAGGTTCCTTCTCTTTGAAAGGTGTCCTTCTGTCGACACCTTCCCTACCTTCACGACGTGGTTCGCGCCTGATGGACAGTTTTGCACAACGATTTTTGTTTCCGTTTTCCGTCACGTACGTTTGTTTTGAGAAATTTGAGAAATTATGCGAGAAAAGTGATACGTGTATACGTATCTGTCGATTCGCTGATGAAGCTTCTTGTGAATGGGAAAGAATTGTTACGAAGAGAGGAAAAGAATTGTAATTTGAAAGAGAGAGAATTTAAGAAAATGTTCAAGAGGGAAAATTTCAGTTTTACAGTTTTTGAAAAGAGAGTTTTTTTTTTTTTTTGATACAGCATTTCTTTTGTACTCCATTTTATTTTGGAGCACTTTATTTACTTTCTAGATTAATCTTTTTATTCTATTTTAATGGAATTTTTTATTATAAAGTATTTTATATTAATTCACTAGATGTCACGAATTCACTGGCTTGATTTCTATTAATTTCTAATCTAAATATATTGAATTTTCTAATAATAATTATGAATAGAAAAGCAATAATTTCTTTAGTTTATTTCTATAATCTATCTCAGCTTCATTTTAAGCATTTTCCTTTATATAATAACGATATATAAATATCGTTATATAAACCTCTCTTATCAGAGACTTAACTCGAAATCTATCCTCAATTATCCTTCTTTTGATTTTTCCCTACACGGTCGATTATTTTTCAAAATCAAGAATCACTAAAATTCAAAACAAATGTTATACCACCAATTATCAAGAAAATATAAATTTTCCTCTATTTTATCTCAACTGGAATGCTTTGCTCGTTAAACTTCGGATATTAAAAGTAATTAAGCGATCAAAAAGTTTATATATATATAATCTGCCGCGTTCAGAATTTATAATCGATCGAACGGCGCCAGTGGTCGATACTGGAAATACTGGATATTCCGGAATAAGAGCACTCTCACTTTGCATGTCGACACTCTTTCCGTAGTAGGCTAACGTTCCTCACCGATAAAAGTGCACCGGTTATCGGCCTAGAAGCATCGCGATCGTTCGACCAGCAAATTTTAAGAAACAAACTCGATCCTGTTATGGATATCGTTCTATCTTGAGGTGACCGTCGAACAAACGAATCGAGTCTTCCTTTTAATGTTCTCTTCTCTCTTCTACCTTTCTTCTCTTTTTTACAATTTATAAGATAAGGGTCTTTCACACAACTGGAGATATTAAAAAGATAAATGGTTTTATAAATTTTCGTTGTCGTCATAATCCTTTAAAAGAAATTGAAATCATCGTGTAGATTTTAATACATCGTGATTCATATTATTTTTAATGTACAAAGATATTGACAAACGATAGATTAGATTTTTATAGTATTAATTTGTATTAATATACAACTTAATTATCGTCGATTTTATTTAATAATTATGGCTATTGGATCAATATTATCGAAACTAACGTTGATGTAAGCGAAATCCGTGTCGATGATTTCAATGAAACCTCCAAATTTCACGAGAGGAATCTCAAGCGACGATATCAACCACGCATTTAAATCATTTTCGATGCATACAATCCTTCGTAAACACGTTTTACGAAGAACATAATCAACATTCGAGGTTATCCCTGGTTCTAGGAATAGATTGCTCGAGGAATTACGACGCGGTGTGTACACGTGTATGTGTATGTACACAGAGTAATGCAAGGAAGAGCCGCCTCAATTATCAAGCTCGTTTGTATCAACGTTGTTTACAGCGTCTGGCCCCTGCCAAGCATTTATATCCACCAGCTTATATATCCAGGACGCGATTTTACAGCCCATCCACGCATCGCGGAGTATAAAAGCGCGCGCGTGCCCCCTCCAAGGAATAATTCTTCATTAATTGCGATTGCGGTTCACATTCCTCCCTTCGAGGATGTGCCACATTCCCAGGCTAATATTTCATTAAATAATACTAATAGTAATAATAATTTCTTACAGGTGATTTCGTTTGGAGATTTCGTTCGAATATCAACCCCGTCGAGTGTTTTATATTTGTTATATTGTTATATTTCAACCGTGTATAACACTATAAACTCCATAACGTATTATCAGAAGGAGGAATAATAAGGAGAGATGAGCGCGAGCCATAAAAGTCGTGGTCGGGTTCGTGTTCGCCATCATAGAGAGGATTCTCTGGGGCTATTGTCTCATATCTCTAAAACCGTATCGAGGGAGGGGGGGTAAAAAAAGTGCGTCTGCCGAACGTTCTAGGCTCTGAGCCTGATCCTCTGGCCTGAAACTCCTTTGGACTCCTGTCGTCCACGGGGAAACGTGAAACGCGGCGTGGGCCCTGTCCTCGGAATTCTCTCCCTCCCTCAACCCCTTCTCTCTCTCTCTCTCTCTCTCTCTCTCCCTTTCCACTCTCCTATCCTTTCCCTACGTTTGGATTCTTTTGTTTCCCGCCGCGGAACCCCAGTCGAGATCCTATCTGACGTAAATAATTATCCTGGAGAGGCTGCAGATGCCGCGGCCTCGCGTTCGAACCGCGTTCGAACGTACCCCTCTTGGGGATTTTCATTTTAATCGTGGATCTCGGAACGAGATTCACCGCGGCTCGAAATATTCTGGATATTTGGGAAGGAAGAAACTGGAGTTTTGGAAAGGATCAAAGTGATTAAGCGGCGCTTTGTGTCCACCCCTTTTTCGGATTTTTTGTTTTAATCAGGGAACGACGATTGGAAATGTTTCGAGTATATCTTTGGAAAAATTGTTTGTTTCATATCTCTAAAACCGTCCTCGAAGGAGGAGGGTAAAAAAAAGTCTGCTGAACGTTTATGTATTTATTTGAAAATGAATATTGGACGTTTGAAAATTTGAAAATTTGAATTTAACGAAATTTCAAGTTGTTTGAAAAAGTGGATCTTGGTTGTATATTATTGCGAGGGTGAAGCAGAGATGATCCAAACGATACAACAAAATCGAACACCTGTTATTCCCTTCTCCTTTCAAAGTGTCATCTTCGTGCCACTTTCTCTCCAATGATCACACTTTTTAATCCTGATTTCAAGTTTCTATTTTATCGTCAAAATATCGACGAATTTCAGAATTTAACGAGGACGATTATATTATTCCGGATTTATTTTCCAATATTTAACTTACATCTGTTACATGCGTTTTCATCTCGATAATCGTGACGTGAAGAAGGAAAGTGGCAATTTTCAGAAGTAATCTTTTAACGGTGCAATCTCACCGGCGGAATCAAGTGATTGCGGGGTATTGTTGTGAACACGGTTTCCTTTTTTAGCGTGAACGAACCCGATAAGGAACGGTTTTATGGCTCGCGCGTAATTGAACTGCGAGCAGCTTGATTTCGTTTTAAGGATACGGGTCGTGAGAAGCGATCTGTTTTGGAACGTACTATACTCGAAGCTTGATTTCAGGTCGGCGAGAGAGATGAGATTGATCGTGGCAGTGAGATATTTTACTTTACGTGTTATTATTAAAATCGATCGGTATGATCGAGGCGAAAAATTTTATCTCTTAAATTTAATATCTTCCTTTTCCTTCTTAGATAAATTCTTCGAGTGAATCATAATATAAAAATTATCACTTCATCGTTGATCATATGAGAAACTTGTTTAAAGTTTTATAAATATTCCAAATATTGCCTTTCCATTTTTCAATAAATTTTTCGAGATGAGCGTGATTACTGCGTCAAGTAAAGGTTTCACAATGTCTCATACCGTGGTCTGAAATATTGTTCTAAAAAATTTTAAATTAAAAATAATAATTCTCGAAAAATTGGAATTATTGCGCGTGATGTAACTTCGTCCCTCTGGGCCTGTCCTCGATCAGCCAAACAAATTACACGTTAAACGACGTGCCCTGTCACGCACATTCGTGGCGGCTCGAGTCTAATGTCACCCCGGGGGGAGCAATTTTCAGGCATTTTACTCGCGACACACGTTCCACGCCTCTGGCCCTATTGTCTATCCGTACGAGACGAGCGCGCAATTTATCCTCGAGGACACTGTCACGATCAAAAAGAAATCCAGCCAGCCTTCTCTTTCGTGTACCGCCTGAGAAATTAAATTTCACCAATCCAGGAAACGAATTGGGAGGAGAAAAGATTTCGAAGGAAACGAAGATGGATGAGATGGCGTCTACCGGTGAGTGAAGATCTTTTTTTCCCTCTCTTTCTCTCTTTCTCTATTATTTTTTTGTCTTGTTTATCTTATTTGTTAGTTGTAGATGCATGAAAATTTATTTCGCTTGCTTGTTGTAAAGTTTTCATCGAATGGTTTTCATTCGAATGGTTGTTGATAAGAAGCAAGTATGTGCGCAGTTTAATGGCTAATGTTTAGAGATTCTATCGATTATTGAGAATATCAATAAATTAAACACGAATACGTACGTTCGCCGTGATAAAAGACTGATAAGAAAAAATAAAAAATAACGTCGTAGTAAATAATAGAGTATTGCATATATGTACGATAGATAGAAGAAGATTTTAGATTGAATATCGATTCCGGGTATAAAAGAAAGTTATTCTGGAAATTATTATTATATGATTAAATTTACACCAACTTGTATTTAGAAGTGACGTGAAATTATTAAATATTACAACGTGTATTTCAATATTCTTTTACGAATCTTCAACATTATTTTAATATTGATTTTAATATTGATTTCATGTACAAAATGTTAATATATTCGTGCTACATTTAAAACTCAATTTTAGAGTTCTAAATAAGTGCAAAAGTTGTTGTACAAAAATATCGATTATTTATTAAATTATAAGCAATTTCGTCTTAGATGGAGCGAGAAATAATTTCTTCTTGCTTCCTCTAACACAAACTTCAATTGCTTATAATTTAATAAATAAGACTTAATCTATATTATAATAATCCAGAAGAATCTTTACAAAATTGCTATTCGTATTTATAATATATTATTACACACCATGACACATGATTTACTATGAACAGAAATATCCCTTACTATATATTTTATTATTATTATTCAAGAATTATTAAAAACGTTTCTAATTCAGAACATTGCGATTTATGAGATCATTCGTGAGGTATTTGGCAATATGGAAAGTTTCACTAATCCATTCGCTCGGTGCTTCTTTGATTCGCAACAACACCAATTTCGCGTATTGTTCTTCTCGAACGAACGATTTATCGGCCCCTTTGAATCGACCTCGTTTCACGCGACACTTCTGTCGATCGCGTATCCCAAACAGATCCGGAATCTTGGCAAACGGTAACGCTGTCTCTCGCCTGATTTACGATCACGATTGATCGTTATACGGACGACTATCCATACTCGCGATTCGAATTTTAGTTCTATTATTTTGCAGTTGGAAATATACAGGATATTTCGGCAAAATATAATAAAAGGAATTTATATAGAAATTAAAAGAAAAGTGCTACAAGTTTGTTAATTAAATTATAGGTAGATACTCAATCTAGCAAATTTCATATTAAAGAATATGAAATTTCATTTTTAAACAATTTTAGGAGAAATTTAATTAAATTTTCGTAATTCAGTAATGTTTTATTTGGTATGTTACGTATGTATTTAAAATTTGTTTCGTAATTTAATAATGAAAATTTATTAAAACAAAATATTTTCTTTACTTCTTTTATTATTTTCACTTAGTTTCACTTTTCCTTTTTTGTTGCAGAAAAGAACGAAACGTCCTGCGTATGTTTTTCGTGATTGCTTTTACCTTGTACTGTTTGAATCAATTCGATTCCATAGAGGATATACAAGAGATCAATTTTGTACTAGAATTGCTTTGTTGTCTACACTGTTTTCTCTTTAAGTTTTTGTATTCTAGGCTCGCTTGCCACGAATCTAAAGTGGGATAATAATCCTTTCTACTTCCTTGATACTTGAAACGATAGAAATGTTGAATGTTTTATGTCCCAGATATATTCTGTGATTGTTAGTTGTGCTTGAGTAGGCGTTATTACATCGAAAAAAAACAACGTTATTCTTCGTATTTATATTATACAAAACAGTATAAATAGAAGCAGGTTGAAAATCTGCAATAAATCACTCATTTTTTTACCCGATCCGCATAAAACTTACAACTTAAACGAGTTGCAGAATATTTTTTTACGATACATTACACTCGATAATTCAAAATTTGTGAAAAATAATCTGTCGTTTTTTTGCTTCAATTCAAAATATCTTTTATTTATGATACTATATCTACATAATATAATGTTAAATCTTTTTTTCCTTTCATTCTATCTATCTATGCATCAATCTGTAATTTCAATTGTTACAGAATGGTAATATATTCTATAAGATGTAACAAAAATTAGTATACAAAATGTCGATCGAAACATTTATGCAAACTTGCAAATTTCAATTTTTATAACTTAACAAATAAATTTCAACCAACATTTTTGTATACCAATTTTTGTATTTGCTTTGTCTTCAGAATTTCCAAAAATTTTCACGAATACATACATGTATATTAAAACTTATTATATAAAATATTTATTCGTGAAATGATTGATAACTTATTTTGAAAAAAGAAAGGGATGCATAGAGAAGAATTGAATGTTATCTTGAAAACTCTTCGATATCATATTATTTGTACATGATACAACAATGAAAAGTTTGATTCGTATTTAGATTTCTTTTCGTTTTTGTATTATTTGTGATGATCTTATATATCTTATCTTATAATAAGTAACAATATGTTTCCTTTCTTTTTCAATGATTTATTATTTATTTGGAAAATAGATTCGATGATAGATGAACATAATCGTTCATCTCGTTTTAGCAATTTCGTTGATATTTTTTCAGTGAGGCTCGATAATCGTGAAATTTTTTTATATAACTCCATTTGAAAATCCTTTCTTTCAAAGTATCTCTTTAATCGCGTATTCGATCATTTTGAATTTATTCCGCGAATAAACATAAGATATTGTACAATCTTGGTACAGTTTGGATAATTAAATAACCAGGACACACAATCATACGAATTTTTAGGTCAAAAAAAGAATTTCTTCTTTATGAAATTTACGAGACAACGACTTTTATCGCCATATTTATAATTCAAAAATAAGAGGTCTCGAAAAAAAAAAAACCCCCCCACTGTTTAACCGCGATTTCGTACGTGAAAGAAAGCGATTTTCGCCTTTTAGAAAGCGTATTGGCGGCAAAAACCTGGCAAAACAGTCGTATCTTCTCATCGATTGCTCTCAAGAAGCTCATGAATATCCGCTTTACGATCTCAAAGGTTTCGCGGAACGATCACTTGAAACTCAGTCAATCACGAAATGTCAGCCTGACTCCTGAATTATTCCCCGGCAATAAATCGAACACAGCCAGATTGCCCCTGGTATTTGCAAAAATATTCAGTATTCCTCCTCCGTACGAGCAGATCCCCGTGATCGTTGGTCTCGTTGTTTTTCCAAGAACGGCTACAAGTCAAGGTGAGAACCACCACGCAAACTGGGCAGCTCGAAACGTTTCAACCCAACAAAAGAAGAAGATATATACATAGAAAGGAAGAGAAATTGAAAGAGTTGTTCGTGCCAAGAACGTCGAGGCGAAAGAAAAGCGAGAGGAGCGAGAATCCGTTTTGAAACGATAATGGCTGTTCTATACCGATCGTTACGGAGCTTGGTAATTATCGTTCTGCGCCGGCTAACAATGCTGCCAACTGTCAAAGTCCGCGAGTGCAACGCTCAATGATTAGTCGACGCTCGCTAAAAGTTCCTGGATTCGAAGAGTGCGAAACCGTGAAAAAGTTTTGCACGTGCGAAACCCCCGCTTCTTCGAACTCGTCCATCTCCGTTGCAAGGGATTTAGTTAGAGGAATGCCAAGTCCTGTTTGGAGAAAGAGAGGAAGATGGATCTCTTTGCTTGGAATGAAAAAGTTGGATAATTGTGGATATCTGTGAAAAGAATCTATGGAAGATATGAAAATCCTTCGTTTCTTTTAATAATCCTTTGTTTATATTCAAGAAATTTTAGTCTAAAGATTCTTCGATTCGAATAGCCTGTTTGTATGCTAGTTCGAAGATATTTCGAACTTCATCACAGTTTCACTTGAGAAAAAAGTAGTATTGGTTTTATTTAACCTCAAAAGAAATCGATTAATAATTAAATATATCACTATTTTAAAATCCAAAAAGATTTTTTGGATAACAATCTTGAAAATATTCAAAAGAAGATTTCAAAATTTATAATCTGATCGTTAAACATGGTGAGGAAACATTAAATTTTAATAATCCTGTTAATACTTTCTATGGCAACGAATTAAATTTAAATTTCAAATTTGTCGTTTCGAGTCGCCATTTATTTAACATATATATAATAGCAATTAATAGCAACAATAATAATAAGAGGACTGCCGATTCGATTGCAAAAGCGAAATTAACTTATTCATTTCCATGGATTTGTAATCGCGTCCATTTATCGGTAAATGGATTTCGTTTCCTGCAAGCGTTACGTAATTTTAAAGCCGATCGCCGATTCTGTCCGGGCAATGCCTTGCCGCGGACTGTCGCGAAAAAAAAAAAAGAGGAGACGAGACGCGAAGAAAGGGACGCTAAAAAGCAGGAACACTCTGTCAACACCCTTGTACGTAATTTGCAATTTTAATGCTCGGCCATGAATCCCCTATCCCGTGCGGTTCAACTCGGTTGCGTTATACAAGGATACGTAACTCGATAGGGTAATAATGCAAGACTGATGCAGTCATGCAAATTATTATTCAAAGGCTACTGTATTCTTCACGTTGAATCGCTCGATCGGAGATATTATTGTTATGCAGATCCGCGCCTCTTCGTAATTACTTTTGTCGCGATACCGATCGAGGGGTCAAAGTTGGATATTTTAATCATTACAAGACAATGGAGAGTAAAATAACAATGTGATCACAATTCTTGATATTTTACTATTTTAATATTTATTATTCTTTCAATTATTGACTCTAATTTTTTGACTGAATCCCAGTAAAAATTAAACGTTTTAAGAAAACGTGTGATATATAAATCGAACAAAAATGAAAACAGGCGCGCAAAGTTTTTAATAATTTTGACTCGCAGTCGAATTCTCTACGTGCAAGCATTCCTACGTACAAGGTTTATAGACGATCAAAATCGTAAGCCGAATTGAGTGACCATGATGAATGGCAGTCGTACATTCGACTGTTTGGGCTGCGAATTCAACGAAAGCCATGAATGAGCTCTAAGGTTATGTTTTCATGAGTCTCACGTATCGTTCACGCTGAAGTAATCGTGGCGGAGTGTGTATCCCTGCTTTGTATGCGCTTTTTCACTACCACGTGGATCGTAATCGCTATTACCGAGCTTAACAAGCTGTAAACAAAACGTCGAGGCCGGAACGTTAAAACAATCTTGGGCAAGGGAATATTTCAATGAATAAATGTTGGTCGGGGTGTAGAAGATCGATATAAACATTCTCGCTATAAAGAATACGGTTCACGTAGCACGCACGGTTCCTCGAATAATTTATCGCTCTTCGTTACGAATACACGATTTCGTAACGAACGGTTACTTAATCGAAGGATTTGTGCAAAAATTGGACCAATTCGAATTTTATTTCGCTCAATCGAATCACGATTAAGTAAGTTTAGGTAAAAAAAATTAAGTATTTCATTATATATTTGAATACGTAATGATAAGAAAATAACGTTTGAATTACACTCATATCGAATCGATTTGTATCGAATAAACAATCGTTTCAGATTGCCTTCTTATTAATCTTTAAATGGCTATTATCGTTAAAATCGCAAAGCATAAATTTTACCGTGAAATTTCTCGATAAATAGAAGAAATTGCTAAATAATTTTTTGTATTTTTTTTTTTTTTTTATAATTTATTTATCACGACAAATTTAATAATGTACAAGACAAATCAAAATTCTCGTGGATAATGCTTTGCTAAGAATATACTTATAAATAACATTATTAAAATTCTAGATTTCTGCAGTAAACGATTTTTTTTCTTTTTTAAACCTTTCAAAAGAAAAAAGAAAAAACACTATCGTATAAAATTATTATTATACGTATATGAAATAAATATTAATTAGAAGCTTACGATAAAATAATACTCGAGAAAAAAAAAATCTCTTTAGCATATTTTGTAAATATCTAAAACGTATCTTTTCCTTCATAATTAATTCCATCTTAACTCTGCAGTAGCACGTTAATGTTCTCGATCATATCATTATTTATCTCAAAATAATCTTTCTTTTTAACCAAATCTCTATCGACTATCATCCATAAAAAGAATATTATCCGCGTAATTACTAACACTAATGTTATGGAAAAAAATCGACGAACGAGAAACAAGTGGGCCTCGAAAAAAATTCAGCCAAAAATTCACATTCGCTGAAATTATTTATGCATCATCCCCGACACCCTCGCGACTCGTCCATGGCCCCGTTCCCCTTACACAATCCTCCCCTCCCCCTCCCCGTCTCCCTTACACAATATTCGAACACGTGACTCGGCCGTGCCCCGACCAAAGTCACTTTAGACAGCAACAGTTAAGCGATCACACTATATTTGTTTTCTCCATCTGGCACGGCGTTGCGTAGGTATATACGTCTCGGCCGGACGGGGCCGGAGGGGGGGAGGGAGGGAGGGAGGGAGGGAGGGGCCCCCGACATTCTCTTCACTACGATTCACGGCGGGGAACGAAGCTCACGGGGTCCCTTGTACTGTTACAACGACCCGTAAAGAAGTCGATATTATTCCTACGTACGACGGTAGTTACCGTTGACATTCCATGGCTCGAGGGTTACGAGCGGCGCTATGCCTCGTAATTCTCATTTTTAAATTACCTATAGGTGTTCCTACTACCTATGCGCGTTCACCAATACGCTCGCTCGCCTTTTCCATGTCTCCGTCCCGTTGATTCGCGTTGAAACCACTGTCCACGGAGATTAGGATGAATAGGGGGAACGGGTGTAAACTGGTTCGTGAAACGTTTGTGTAGGGGGTCGGGGAAAGAGAGCAGGGGTCTGTACGTTGCGTAAGGATTCGTTATGAGGAAAGGTGGGATGTTTTGTAGAAATTTATCAACTGCTTTCCTTTTTTTTTTTTTTTTTTTATTATCGTGATACTTGTTGTTTGTTCTCAATGTTTTTTTCTTTGTATTATGTATTTCTATTATTGATTCTTTTGCTTTTTTTAGTTCAATCATTCGTCTTGATCCATTGTCGGTTATCTTAGTTCAATTGGTTGTATTTCAGATGTGGAAATTTTATTTTAATCTAATGTTTGATGTAGAGAGTTTTTCGTGGATGATGTACCAATGGTATTAGGTTTTCAGAAATCAAGTAAGATTCAATTCAGTTTGTGGATAACAATTTTATTTCAATAATTCTTTAGATTATGTTAAATCATTTACAGTACAGCGTTATTATTCTTATTGCAAATTATTTGCATATTTATTTAGCGAGTGAATAATTAAGTAAGCAAAGGAATTAATCAGGCACATTATTTTAGCTTCTTTGTGATTCTAGTAAATGTATAAAGTTTACTATTTATTAAGATTTGTATATTTGTTCTTTATTCGCTCTATGAGATTCCTTCTGTGGATTTGCTCAGTGTTTGAAGAACACTGTCGGAACAAAAATATCAAATTATAAGCAGGGACTGTGAGCTTGTCGACTTTATTTAGCTGAACTTGATAATTTGAAACGTTGTATCTTGAAGAAACGAGTTTTGTTTGCCGTGGTTTTTCGACGCCCCTATGTTGAAGAGAGAACTTTGAATTAATGGCAAGAGCAAATAGCTGCTGGAGTCACTTTATTAACCGTCTAGATTTTAGATAAAGTACCTTAAATTTCAACGATAACTCACTTTCTAAATTCAGAAAAACTTCGTCACTTCGTAAAGCTAAAGATATGATAAAAGTATCACGTTCCGTTCACTTTTATATCCCAGTAAATAAAAAAATAAATAAAAATCTTGATAATCTTGAAAAACTGATTGAAATAAAATATACAAATTTGAAAAAAATTTAAAGACTATTTCGTATTTAAATTGAAATTAAAATTAAATACATTCAATTCAGGATTTCAATTAATTCATAAATTCGAATAAATAATAACAACGAATAAAATTCCTGCGGAATAGAAAATAATTCAATCGCGATTTCTTCTTTTCATCACGGATAAAAAAAAAAATCCTATCGATCGTAGACCTTTCGTTGCAAAATATTTTCCTCGATCGTTTTCCAGATCTCGCACAAGAACCGATAATAACCAAGAAATAAATCGAAGAAGCAAACATATGAAATTATGAAATTACACTTTATTCTTCTCCTCTCCGAATCTCGTTCATGGAAACGCACCCCATAAACGTATCCCACACGAAACGCGAAACCTGTGATCATCCTGAGAAGAAAAAAAGAATCCATGAATTTCAAACTCTCCTCTATCATCGCGCTCAAATTTTCTTTTTTTTTTTTTTCTTTCTTTCTTTCAATTCGAAATCGAGGTCAAGCTTCGATACTAGCTCAAGGACTCGCAGACGATAACCATAATCTCGATTCGCGTTGTACGATCGCAACTGCGTAATGGCCGGTCTCTCCACCGGATCTTGTTTACCGGAGAAAACGCGATTCGAGCGATTTACGCCACGGCTCTCGAGGTAAACGGCCTGCTATTGACTCTGGCGTACCAGCGATTCGCAATATTTGAGTTGAGCATACGGTTGGAAACGTCGATAACCGGCGCGATAAGGACCGGTGGGAGCCCGATTGGTCCGCTCACCACCCCATGCAATAACCGTCGCAGATAATCGAATTACACACAAATGGTTTATCGCCAGGTGTAGCATTATTCCCGCGAACTGCGGCGTAAATCGGCTCACTGATATTCGTCACGTATTCGATCCGCAGGCGCCGGAAATATGTAAGTCGTGAGGGGAAGCGATAGGGGAAGATTCGTCCTCCACCTTGACATTTCGTCAATCGTGGGGATATTGGTCGAGGTTTTTGGTTTGTCCCCCTTTTTTTTATTATCGTTATTGCGTCCCTTTTCGACTCTTAAAGAGAGAGATATTGATTAGTTATTGAAACGAAAATGCGCTCTTCGCGATGAAACGAAAAATTCTATGATTCCTAGATATTTTTCTCAAGATTGATTAGCAATGGGTTTAAATTTTTAAGTAAACGAAGCATCTTTTTTTCTTAATGGTGTGAAAGATGAGTCAATTGCGATCAAGTGGGATAGGATAATGCTGTTGCGTATATTGTATATGCAACTCGTCGTTTATTAAGAAAGGAAGTTTGGGTAAATTATTATGTATTTCAATGAGATCAGGAATAAATTTATATAGTTTATATATAATCGATTGATGAAGGATTTCAGGTTTCTAGATTGCGCATTAAAATAACGCATTATCTTGGCGATGCGTTTTATCAAGATCAAATATTGATGTGTGTATTGATATCAGAGTGAGGAAAACTCAATACGATCACGTTTATTTCTACGAGTTTAAGAAATCTTTACTCAACATCGATCTCTTTCATTCATACAAATTAATTTGTTATACAAATACGATTTTTATTCTAGAATTTCTTGTACGTACAGAGATATTCACTTAATTTATTATTTAAAAAAATATATTTATCATTTCTTTTTATTCTTTTCTCACAGATATTACAATACTTTAACATCGATATTGCATCCTTGATGCAACTATTTTAAAGAAAATTAGAAATATACAAGTTTACGAAACTAACAATTGAGTTATTATTATTGTTACAATTATTACAAGATGAATATACTTCGAAGAGAAGAAATTAAGAAATAAAGATGGAAATAATGAGCGGAGTTTCAACGTGTGAAAAGATGGAGTGCATTATCGAGGAAAAATTTAGAAAGCGAAAAGATAATGGGCCGAACGTAAAACATTATTGAATGGAAAGGCCGCCCACGTGCTGCCTATCGCAGAACAGACAGCTTCGTTACCTCCAGACAGTTATTTTCCGATTGCGTTTGAAAAACAGCAATAACGCGCTAAACTATCGCGCGAGTAAATAACACACTTGTAGAAAAAGTTATCGGATGTGAAAGTAAGTTTGTTGTCGAGGGGATATTAATAAAAAGATATTTTCTATGAAATCGATACCATAAATTCTACATATGATAAAAAAAAGAGATTCGACCTTACAACATCTTAATATTTTATTCTCGAGACAAAAATTCCATGCTAAAAAAACTTTTGTTTCAATCAAAATTCTCTTGAATTTGGAAACTCGTCTTACAGAATTATTTTTGCATTCTCGTACGATAATTATACAATGAATTTCAATTGTATGGAAATATAATACAATATAATATATTATTATATTATTTTACGATAAATCGTTGTGAAAATTATTACTATGATTAAAATTCGAAAATTGTTTATTTAGTTTATTTTAAAAATATATTGTTAAAAATTTGGAGCATGAAATATTATTTTACGAGGTATCATTATCAAAGATATTAAAAAAAATCCGTAAAAAAATTTTTATTTTACATTTCTCACATTCATTCACACATGTCAATGTTCGTATCAACAAAAACGTGAAATTATACTCAAATTAATTAGTCTTTAGAAACTGTAAACATTATATACTCCATATATTATAGGACACTTCTACAAATCAAAACAATAACATTTCAAAAGCAAGTTTCGAGAATAATAATATTTCCATATCGAGTCGAGCCGCGTACAGCGTAACATCGTCACCAGCCACAATCGTGTAAGCCCACGATTTGCCGTGCTCCCGATAGCGCCATCGAACAGGGAGAACCCGACTATAAATCCAACGGTTGACGGTAACGTCTCGATGACATTGGTCACGAGATCAGTCATTCTTCTATGCCAACTCGAGCAATAGGTCTCGATATATATATATTATATTATATACGAGGAGGCATATATAAATTTAATTCCGCAGAAACGTAGAGAAGCCAGTGAGGAACGACGAACGGGAATAGGGTGTCGCATTGGTGGATGTATGCCGAGTGCAGGCAGCGATAAGGCGCGGCTTAAACCGGCCCAATCGGCCTATGTTTCACGTTGCTCGCGACATTACCACTTTATATCACCTATCGTCCCCCATATATATTTGGATAGCGTGGTATTGCGTACGTACACGCGTCTTCCCTGATACGCGCGTACTTTAGCCTCCACTATGGTACAGGAATGTAGAAAACGTGAGCACGAAGCTACGATATCGACCCCTCCCCCCTCTCTGATTTATACTATCGTATATATATATTTTGTTACAACAAAACGGGTTTACTCGCTAAATTTTTTATCCAAAATTTAAATAAATATCTCCATTAATTTTTTCCATCAAACATTGGGAATAAGGATATGGGAGCGAGTATGTGTTGAACAAATAATATAAATTTGTGGATACGTAAGGATATAACAAGTTCGTTTGAAACTTCAAAATTTATGAAGTTATAAATAAACTTTCAAACTTTATAAGTTCATTTAGACAAAAACACTGAGTTTAAATCTCGTTATTCCTAAGTAATTCCAATCTCGAAGATTAGATCAATTAGCGATTGGTGAAATCCTTGGACGTTATCAATCGTTTGGAGCAAAATCACATTTCGAGATTTATCGGTGAGCCGCGCGAACGTAGGTATATAAGACGAATGCGTGTCGAAACGTTGTTGTATCGGCGCATGCCGATGGAAGGAACAATTATAAAACGGCGACTATTGCCTAATCGTTGTGGATGGTTGTGTGGCGCGTTCCCGGCCAATTGTACGCCTAGGCACGACGAGAGAACCGGGTCTCATGTGGGCGAACTCGGCTAGACCTCTCCCAGCCAGAGAGTTGAGTCAGCGGTTCCTGGCGCAAAACCGATTCGCTGGAAGCTGCCTCGTATCGAGATTCATCTGATCGTGGCAATGCCATTTACCGTGCGTTGCTCGACTCAAAGTTCGAGTCTCTGCCCCATCTTAACGAACCAAATATACTCTGAACAACTGAACTCGTTGAAGACGTATTCAGATTTGAGAATATCCAATTCAAGATTGAGAATATCCTAAACTTATCTGACAACTCGTTCAACTTTTCGCAGAGGATGATTTAAATCCTGGATTATTATTGGAAAGCGTGGTGCACGAAATAACAGGTCGTAAAATATCAGTTCCAAGAATAACAGAAGTCGGCATAAGTCATGCCCAACCTCTATTAACTTGGTAAATTATGCTTAAAACGTTTTTCCCTCGGCAAGAACTCGTAAAATATTAAGCAAGCTATGATATATCAAATCGTTCAGAATTCGATACGGTTTTCTCCTCGGCTAACAGGGAAACCGATTTTTTCCCCCCCTCCACTCCCCCGATCCAAGGTATTTACGGCTCCTTAGGATAAAAGTGCACGTGCTGGCCGATAGTTTCATTCGTCAAGGTTACCTGCAAGCGCTTGCACGAGAGTACGTTCGACTGACAGATTGTAATGACCGACAGACCACTAATAGTTGCTGTTATTCAGCATGCGAGGCCCTGGCACGAAGGGATCACGGGAACTTTATGGGTATGATTGCTGTTTGCCCCGTAGCTACTCGTGCATGTTCCTACATGTATGCTACAAGTCGTTTCAAAAGTGAAACGCCACGTTCTGCGTATAATATGGGATAATGCAAAACACGTTGATATCGTTTTGATATCGTTTCTTGAGTGGATTTCATTTGATTAAGGGCGAATATTGGATCTTTGATCGAAATCGTGAGCTTTTAATAATCGAGAAATTTGTATCATATCTCTCGAAGATGGATTCTTTTAGAGCCTTCTCCTCTGTGCTCGCATCGAATGGTAATATTAAAATATTAAAATGATAATCTATTTATCGATCTAATAGGATTATTCGATATGATCAAGTTTATCTGGCTTAGAATTTTATAATACTATTTATATACACTTTGTTGAAAGAAATGTATCGATTCTGTTTTATAAAAAGAAAAGAAGAAAAGAGAGATTTAATTAAAGCCATTCGTAGTAAAATTTCGTTTAATTACAATTTCGTTCATTCTTCATTTCCATTCCTGGAAGAAATTTGTTAGATAATTATTTCAAGATTCAAGAGTTATTAAGAAGATAGTGAGCGAAAGTCCATGGTTCGCATGATGCGTTCGAAAATGCACACACGAGTGTTGTTCTCGAGTATTCACCTCATGAGAATGCAATAGGGAAGTGAGTCGAACTTTACTTCGATAGACGATACGAAGGAATCTTGATAACATTCTCGACAACGAAAAGGTTAAACGTTTATACATGCCACTTGCACTCTGGAATCGAGCAAGTGAACTTTCATTCTCTTGAAGACACAACGAAAAAGTTGTATTCGAGGTATTGGTACATTCTGATATAAGTATTATTAAAAGAAAATGTTTGAAACAGTTTGAAAGGGGAGAGAGTTCTTGTCGAAAAAATTAAAAATCACATTCGATCCGTGAAAGAATATTGCAAGTAAAAAAATTGTATGCGTGTTGTTACGTTAAAATGTCAGGAGACTGCATTATTTATTTTTATCACTTACGTGAAAAGCGTTAGTTAATGTACACGTACATTTGCATCTTTATTTCGTAGAGAAAATTTAACACGGGAAAATGGAAAATTATAAAATATTGTTTCAAACTTAAAATTAAATCGTTTAACAATTTTATATTGGTAATTGAATAAAAAAGAAAAAAAAATTCAGAAAATTCATTTCGATAAACGATACAGATAAATTTCATTTGTAGATTAATCTCCTACTAAAAATTTTTCTAATTTACATTTTACGTTTCTTAATCGTAAATTCATCAAGGGATACGATATTATTTCAATTGCACGCTTCATTAATTGTTTACGTAACCAGATTCGTGGATAGAAATTTATAGTTTCTTTATTTTTAGTTTCTTCGATTCCAAGTCTCGAGCAGCATATTCCGTTGTATATAGTGTACACTTGCGTAATAACGCGCGAAAACATTAATTATTGCGCTAAGTGGGAAACATGGCCGATTAGAAAAGATTAATGCGAGGATTGTAGAGGAAAAACACTGAGAATAATTTTCTAAAAACTCTAATTGTTACGTTATGTATGCAACGATCATATCAAATCATTTTTATTAAAATTGCAAATATAATAATATATTTGAAGAAATATACACATGAATTTTTAATAAAATCAAGATTATTATAGAATAATATCAATTTAAAAATGATACGTGTAATCCCAATATGCGTTCTCATCTTCCGCGTTGTGATGAGACATTCTAATTAATCATACTCCTATCACGTTATTTAGCTCTTTCTTTTTACAAAGACCTTGATTCTAAGGTTTTGGTGTCGATCAAAATTGGTTTTAGTGCGATATTTTATACGATAGGCGTTAAGAATCAAAAGATTAATAATTTATAATCCGGATATATTAATTTTCATTCGAAAAAATCTTCCTCAATTTCATTTTGAATATTTCAAAGATGTTGACGCATAAAAACATTTGAAACGCGAATCACTGTAAAAATTTATATTTTGATACATTTGAGATATCGATTTCACCGATAATGTAATCCAAATATTATAATAAATATCTCAAATTAAAAAATCTACCCTTATTATACGCGTACTCTATACATTTCTTATAAATTTCTCAATAAATATCCTCGACGATCCAACGACGAAACAAACATCTCGCATCGAACAACTCGTCAAGTGAAGATATAAAACCAATCATACAATTTTGAAAGCTGGAAAGGTGGCCGATTAACCTTCTCGAAAATCCATTGTGAGGGACAGAATAGCAATAAACAAGAAACATAACACATAATGACGAGATTACAGTTCTCGATCCTTCACACCTCCACGATCCCTCCACGAAGAAGGGGAAGGGTCGACTCGGGTGAAGCGTTCGCCAAGGATCGGTTCCCGCGCAATTTATCCCGCATACCCCTTACGAAATTCCCCAAGATAAGAGAGCCAGCTTATGTGCCGAGAGGCACACGAGGTATTGTGCAAGCGGGGTACCGAGTAAAAAGGTAAGAAGAGAGGTGTACACGCGAAAGAGGAGGGAAGAAAGGAGCCGACCGCTGCGCGAGTGTGTACGCTCCTCTCTGCACTCTCCTCTTCGGAGGAGAGTAACGCAACCGCGGGCGAAAATAAGGACGGGAATAGCGGCAATTACCGGGAGGCCGAGAGAGACGGGGATATCCATCATCCGAGGTCATTTGAATACCGCGGTTCTGAAGAACAACCGAGGAGGACGACGAGGAGGGGAGTGGGCAGGGGAGTATGATCGGTCGACGAGGAGGAGGAGGAGGAGGGGGGAGGAACGTTCGTGGAACGAAGTTTGAGAAGGAGCGAGAAAACGGAGCGAAGATAGTGGTGGAGAAAAGGTGTAGGAGGGAAAGGGAGGGAAAGGATAGATTCTACGCGAGGTTGTACACAGGTATATACACAGGCGGCCGTGTGGAAGGGAGAGGAAGGATAGTCGACACGAGGGGGGAGGGGGAGAGGGAGGGAAAGAACCGGTTGGCGAAGAGGTAAACACGCGAAGGTGATGTACCCTCCGTGCCTCTCTTCGTCACTACAAAAGTGCCGAGACTCCTCCAGGGATGTGGAGTGACGGTTCCTGAAAAGTCAGCGGATCGAGCCACCGTGGCGGAAACCGCCGTCGTCGTCGTGGAAGGACCACGAGACGTCGAGTTTGCTCAACGTGTGGTGTCGCTTTTCGATCATATCATATTGGGAATGATGGAACCGAAACGAGAGCATCGTGAAGAAAGACGTAGGTCGAAAAAAAGGAGAGAGAGAGAGAGAGAGAGAGAAAAGAGAGAGAGAGAGAGAAAAGAGAGAGAGAGAAAGGGATGGAAGTGAAATCACTGTGACGGATTTAATAGACGCGATAAGGATACGATGGACGAGATGGATGGATAAAAAATTACACGAATTCCTGGTTAGGATGGCAGGTGTACCAACCTGTTATTCCTGCGATTCGGTTCTTGCGAATGGACAGCGAGGGGACAGAAGAAAGGCTAATGTTTTGATCCAGAGTGGATTTTACTCGCCGCACGTCGTAATCTCGAGACGTATGCTGACTTTTGCTCCGGTTAATTCCCAAAAAAATTCGGGCCCCGGCCGTTTTTCAACGCGAACCGGGTGAAAGTAGCTAGCTCGCTGACTTTTAAACCGAGCTCGCGGCTTTCCCATAAAAAGCTGCTCCCTGTGATTCAGCGTTGCACGGCCGAACATGTGTCAAGAAATTGGCCGGATCGGCGAAAAAACCGATCGAGATCGAACGACAGAGGCTGGGCGTATATACCAACCTCGAAGTAGCGATGGAAGAGGGGGGGGAAAAAAATAAATAAATAAACGTAGTCGAGAGAGAGAGAGAGAAAGAATGAAAAGCTATCGAATCAATGATATCGTTATTATTTCGTTTCGATTCGATTAAATCGCGCTGCTAATTAATCGAGAATCGATAATTTTCTTTATCTTATATTTAATAATATTCTCGTCTGGAAATCATTCGATATTATATTATTATCGAAATGAAATCGATAATATCTCGGCCGGCTATTTGATCTGATTTAGCTTTCTTCCTGACGAAATGAAGAAAACTGTCTCTCTAATTTGGAAATTAAGAGAAGAATATAAAAACGAAGAAAAGAAGTTTTTAAAAAATACTTTTCTCGTTAAGGTTAACGGTACAAAAAATTTCACACTTGCACGTTATACGTTAAATTATACTTCGCATACACTCTTTTCCTCTTCGATCTTCGATACAATAGTTTGTTAGGGAAATCAGAAACACATCTTAGATATGCGGTAGATGTACATATTTGCATATTCCTTTTTAATCTCCTCCAGTCAACCGCTGCAACAGTTCTTCAGAAAAACAAGCAATACATTGTAGATACATGTACACGCGTATATTCTTTTCAACCTATTCAAACCTATTCTTTTCCTCTCTCTCTCTCTCTCTCTCTCTCTCTCTCTCTCTCTCTCTCTCTCTGTCTCTCTTTTTCTTCAAGATCAACATTCTTCCAAGGCGACGGATATTTCTCCGCGTTATTTTAAACGCCACCCATTCGAAGCATCGTGAAATCGCTTTATCAACGCATAATAACATAGAATGTTTATTGACACGTGTCAACGAATAATAGTTAAAATCTCAAAGTTAACGTGGCACGGCACGTCGTCACCGGCTCCTTTTCTTTTTCATCTTCTTTCCCTTATTTTTATTTCTTTACGCTCGGCGAAAGAGCCGTGCGATTTTCAGAGGAATGCCAGCTATTATCGGTCGGCTTATTCAAGTTCCAGCTGATTTTTAAATCCTTGCCCGACAATATGGCTGAGGCATGGTCCGCGGAATGTCGATTCCGCAGCCGTAATTGAAAAGAGTCGCGCTTCTTATCGCATCCTTTAACCGCATCCACATTCTTAAACGCGCCGTCTAATCCCTGTATCTGCTACTCTTCCAGCTCCTGCACCGATTAGTCAACGATCTTTTGTAATGGCTCCTCCCTCTCTCTCTCTCTCTCTCGTATCATCCTTCCAGTGCAGTGATTAAATTGAGAACGACACGATACTTTTTGTCACGATTTAAATAATAAAAACATTACGTACGTATGTATTCTTTATATTATTTATACAAGTAAACTTGATATTTTACCTTTTACATGGATAATTGAATAATTATCTATTGATAATAAATATTGAATATAATATATTCAATATTTATATAGATTTATTTAAATTTCGATTATTTTCTAGCAATTTTATTGATAAGATTAATAAAGTACTTTAAACGAAATAGATATAAATCGTGATTAAAATATTGTACGCCATCACGATTGGTGTACAAGTTGGTGCATTCAACCGGCCAATCTACGATTTGCTTCCTCGTTCGAATGGGCAGGGGCCGATAGAGAGAAGAGACGCTCGATTCTTTACGTTTCCGCAAATATTGGCGACCGTGGGACGATTCGTGGGAGGCGTGTGGAAGAGGAGAAGGCAAAGAAGGATTTGTCGTGCCGCAAGGTCTTTTCTTGTTGACGAGTTTGACGGGTCGACGGCTACTCGCCTCATTTTCCATCATCCTTGAACGTTCGCGAGCGCCATCGCTGACATGCATCGACGCAGCTGGCACGAAGAATGGCGCTAAAAATTGAAATTATAGCTCGATATTTCCTAGAAATGCTTTAATAACGCCTCGACGGTTCTTGGAAGTATCGTGGAACACCGTTAACACTCTTAATAATTTTAAATTATTCTTCGCGGCAGAAAAAGAAGGTAATTCGTCACGTATCTTTTTATTTCCAATTCTGAACTTATAAATGGTAATTACATAAATTACATTAAAAAAAAAAAAAAGATATCATTTAACTCTAATATCCTCCGTTTATTGATAATTAATTTATAAACGTGTATTAAATAACGAAACAAAAATTTTATTACGATTCTAAATTTTTTCAGAATTATTAAAAAGTTTCAACTAAATAAACTAGATCAAAAGGATTCCTCATAGAATAATAATATCCAAAATTATACTCGTATAATTCTCGCAACATCTCGATTATGTAAAAATTATTCAATTCCAACAATCTTCTCGTCACTCTTTCCTTTTTAAACCGCAAGAGGGAATTATTATTACACGAAACTCATCTGCTACGTGTCTAAAAAAAAAAAAAAAAAAAAAAAAGAAGATAGAAAAATCATTAAAGAGAAGTACGTTGTCTCGACTTCAACGCCGTTCTCTCGCCCCTCATTAAGGGGTGACCACGAAATGTTGGAGGAAATTCCCTCAGATTCTACGACAACGTGCAACGTTCGATTCTCTACGCGATGAACAATGGCTCTTCCAGCTAGCACGAAAGTAAAATACTGAAGGCTGGGACAAAAGGGTGGTGTGGACAGGAGAGGAAGAACAAGAAGGTGGCCGCGCGAACGCGTTATTGGCGGAGGAAGGCGAGGACGAAAGAGGAACGAAGCGTAGAAAATAAGAGGATGGCTCGATCCCGCGTTATCCTCTTGGCGCATCTTTTGCACAACCCTGTAGCCAGGTATATTTTCGTAAGCTGTTGTAACTCAACTTACGTATACCAGGGATTCATTATCGTGGCGTGGTCACGTAGTACCAAGACAGACGCGAATCCGCAAATGGACTAAATAAATAATTTCGCCGAGGATTATTATTAACGAGTTCTTGGAACCGACGCTCGATCTTCGCGAACGAGCCGAGTTCCCCCTTATCGATCGACCCTTTGGATCGCTGGCATTCTAGTAGCGGTGAATCTCTCTCTCTCTCTCTCTGTTCTTTCTGTACGTAAGATATGGAGTTCAACTTTGAAGTCGTGTAGAAAGGGTGTTCATTTTTAATCTATTCTTGAAAAATGAACGAGTCAAATTTTTCTATAAGAATTAACGAATAATTGATTTTAGGTCGAAATTTATTTATCGAGAAGCTGGTTGTTGTTGCGAAAAGTAAGAATCACGCAGTAAGAAATTCTTGATGAATATAGAACTTCGTCTGATAAATATAAAAATATAAAAGTACATGAAAAATATTGGAAATGAAAAGTTAAGATTAAAAATCTCGAAAGAAGATATTTGCAGCTTATTAATAATTCATTAACGAATAAATTTGATTATTTGTTAAATAAAATTCCTTCCTTTCTCGAACGTTTCTCGTAAAAACATTTTCTTTTTTTATCTGAACGAATCATCGAGGATTCCGGAAGAAATCGAGCAAAAGAGGAAGCGTGTGTATGCCCACGTGTGTAACAGAGAAGAAAAATTCGCGTGTCGGGAATTCGAGGAACGCATGGACGAAACGGGGAGCGAGGTATGAGTTTTGTGACACAAGATTGCAAGGCTTATTCAAATCTCGTCGTGATTTTTTCCAAAGGCGAATTCCTCGGGTAGCGGCGCCACTGTGCTTTCCGAACCGGTATTCTCTTCTGGCCGGCGTTATGGTCGACACTCTATGCCCGTGGTATACTCGGAACCACTGGGGCCTCTGATGGGGAGAGTTGGACGAAGAGAGGTTCGTGGTGCGAGATTGTGCTCGAGGGTGCTTCGCCACTTTTCGTTCCCTTGCGTCGCGTTCCGGTGCCTCGGCGATGAGTAAACGTCAGGATTGTAATGAGAGAGGCGATATTTTTTTAATGGAACGTGGATGGTGGAGTCTGATGGAGTCTGCAACGAGAGATTTGTTTCTTTCTAAAAGAGAGAGAAAAGAAGTTTGATTCTCTGATTTTTCTATGGATTTTTTAAGGAAGAATGTTAATTTTGATTCTTGATAATGGATAATTAATTGTGAGGAAAAGTTGTAAGGAAATTTGTTTGTTTCTTTTTGTTGTTTTAAATATCTTGAAGTTAGGAATGTTGATTGATTTTTTTACTGAATAATTTCCGTGTAGATCAATGTTTGATAATGTTTGTTCGAAATTTCCTAACTATTGAGATATGATTATGCTTGATACAATACATGGTATTGGTAAAAGTTATTCGCTTTCTTAAGAGTTATGCGATTAGAGAGTTGAACGAGAAACTTTTGATATCTATGCTGGCAATTTGATATGTAAATCCAAGTAAAACTTAATACATTCGTTGTCTGGTATTTAAGAGCCTTACCTCTCAATATCTCTAAATGATAAATACTAGTGAGAAATAAATGTGAATTCTGAAAATTCTTCAATCACACCGCATATATAATTGACATTAAGTAATTGACTGGCAATAAAGTAACAAAAAATTACGCATCTTTCGATGGAAGTGTTAAAAACATCACTATATTAAACGAAGAATTTGTTAACTTTAAAAAAGAAAAAGTATCTACGTATCTACTAAAAATAGAAGATTGTGCTAACACAAATCGTATAATATTCTCATAATTAATTCCAAATCAATCGATCGATCGAATTTAAAAAATAAAAAAAAAAAAGCACACGTACATTTAAAAAATATATAAAATTAAGTATTATTGATCAAAATCTTTGATCAAAGTCATCAAAGAGAAGAATGTACAAAAAAGAAGAACTTCGTTACACCACCACGCCTTTACATCTCGCCTATTCAAGCCTATTAATGACGAAGCTCGAAGAATCCCCGCCTTCCCAAACCCTTCTTTTTCGGCTCTCGAACAGATCGTCGACAGAGATATCGATTGAAACTCTAAAAAAAAAAAAAAAAAAAAAAATTAAAAACCCCGTGATCGAAACTCTAAAAAAAAAAAATTCGAGCCATCCATAATGCACCAGAGGTGATGGTCACGCGAGCACAGCCGCACGATTCCTCCGGGATGCAGGACGATTCTTCAAAGTCGCGGCGGAGGTCGCGGCGTATATACTTTCCAGTGCCAGTTTTATCTGATTCGCGTACCGGCAACGCGGTCGACGTTGCGGCAGGAATGCGAGAGAGCCTTCCTTCGTTCGTTCGGGTTCGAGCAAGGAGTGAAGAGAAGCGAGAAGAGGGAACAGGTTGGCGAATAAAGCAACGCGGCAGCTGTAAATCGCGCGTCGAAGCGCGAGATACGAGCTTGGCCCTGTCTCGCTTGAGGTCCGGCATACGCCGGCCATAGAGATTGATCTCGCGCTTCCTTATGGCCGTCATCGTCGTCCTTACCATCGGAATTATGGCCCTGATCCTCGTTGCGGATATGCCTGAAATTCCACGAAACGATCTCTACCCTCGGGCCACTTTCTTCGTTGACCCTACGATTTTTTTTTTTTTTTTTTTTTTTTGGGAATTTTAACGCGCGTTTGGACAAGGGATTCGACGATTAATTAGATTAATTAGTAGAAATTAAAAATGTGTGTTCTTGGATGCGATATATTCGATTCAATGTGAATTAGAACGAGTTAAATAGAATCAAAGTGGTTGGAGGTTTTATGTAATATTGATTGGGACGTATATACGAGTAAGAAAGAATACAGAAATCCAAATAGATAAAGGTTATGATTGGAGAAGTAATATCGAATATTCCCTTATTTTTATTCAAACACATCGATCGATCGATCAATCAGAGACACTTACCAGGCGTTGTATTTATTAAAGTGACAAGACTCTACGCTCATTACATCGACGAAATTAAATTCCAAGTTAAATTAGTTCGTCCGTGTCAATTGGAGCGAATTTTTCCATCATTCCTCCTTGTCATATAATTTCGTCATCATATTGTCATGCTCGAGCGAGTTGACGTTTAAGCGCGGAAACTAGAGAGAAAGAGAGAGAGAGAGAGAGAGAGAGAGAGAGAGAGAGAGAGAGAGAGAGAAGGAGAATAAGAGAGAGTTGGGCAGTCGATGGAAAGAGAACAAATTCGATGATCAGAGAGGGGAAGTCACATGGAAAGAGAGTAGGAGAGGTTATGTCGAGGCTAAATTTAGGCCCACGCGCTCATGAAGCCACCTGTTGTTACCTGGCAAACTTGTGCCATTATCATTCTGAGATGAGCGTTTGACAATTAGCATGAACGTGAAAAGTGAATTGTTTACAAGTTTGAAACGATTGGTTGATAAATCTTTTTTAAAATCTGAAGATTATAGATGTACGAAAAATCTAAATCATTTTGTTAGAAAAGAGATATGATCAGACTATGAATTTATTTATATTTGAAAGTATTTTTGATCCAAGACAAATTTTGGTCGATTTTAAGAAATAAAGAAACCTAGATCTCCATTCGTTTCCATTTTTTTCAAAAATATCTTTACAAATATGTAATATCATATTTGATACTATACAATTTTAACAATAAATTTCTTGAATTGAAAAGGTAAAGAACTTTTATAAAATATTAATTATAATAATAGAATAATAATTAAATATTAAAATAACAATAATTGATTTTATATTTTAACTAACGACCCGATAATATACTACCAGCTGTATATACAGCTTTTACTATTCTGAACACAATCTGTTTAATATTCTCCAAATATAAAATTTTAAGAAGAAAATTTAAAATAAAATGCATCGTTACATCGATGTGGAAAACTGCTTAAAATTCACCCAAATTCTATGGAAACTATATCTACATTTAAGTATATAATCCCTTCTATGATAACAATTAATCCTAATTGCCTTTCCCATTTTTCTTCTTCGACAAAGCTACTGCTTTCAAAATTTAAAATACTCACCTCAAAAGATCCCATTTTTCTTATTAACATAAAAATTAAGAGGGTTACTAATCCCACTGTCGTTAAGGATCGGCGTTAAACCCAAAGTCATTAATCCCAAAATTATCGTATTTCGAGGAAAAGGCTTGGAATCGCCTTTCATCCGGACAAACAACCTTCGAACAATGACAAATGGGATCGAAATGGACACGTCCAAACCAAATTTTCGCATTATTGTTCTTACGAGTGTTACTGGCCCCCGTGTTTCACAACGGGGGATCCTTGAGGCGGGGGTGAGGTCGAGGAACGGCAAACAATAGCACTTTGGTGATAGTCAAACCGCTAGAGAAGAGAACAATGCGACGAGGTCCTGTCAGTGTACGAGGGAAAAAATGTTTAGGATGAATTCGAGATGGTTGTTGTTCGTGGGTCAGGGGCATCGAAGGATCGAAACGAAGCATCGAAGCAAACACCTGCCAAGAAGACCTCTGCGTTTGAAAAGTCTGTGGGGGGAGAAGCGTAGCTGTATCATCGTGGCTTTCTCTATCTAAACGATCTAAAGCGATTTTTTTCCAAGTTTTTCTTGGAAAAAGGTAAAAAAAATTCGGTGCAAGGATGATTTTGATCTCGTGAGAGAACGAAAGATCGTCTTCGATGGACACGAGTGATTAACGTTTTAGTTGAAGCTTAGTCTGGGTTAAATGAGAATTTTATCGAGTTGTTCAAACAGACAATTGAGACTTTAATACGTTCGCGATAACGCATTAAGGTAATCCCGTGTAACGATAACTCGTTATTTTCCGAGTATATATGGAATTAATTGCAAGTGGACAACCTTTCCTATTTTTAAAATTGTTAAGAATATAGAATATCGAAATTCAACGAATGAACACTGCAATCGATATTTATACGTATTCCCTTGAATCAATGGGGATCAAGAACTTTGCCTACGAATGATAACATATAAATATGTAATTATATTACACATATATAACGTCCACAAGAGCGTCCAGTATTTATAAAATATTATTACAGAGAAACTGCAAAACATGTTTAATAATAATTGCAAGAGGCAAACATACATTTAACGTTTCCCGCCTCGACAAATTTCCGTTACACTCGCGTCGATCTGGCGTGTCAGTTCGACCTTTGGTTCCGCGAAACGTCCCCCTTTTTTCTTTTTTTTTTTTCGCCATTTACCGGCACAAAGCGTTTACGCTTAAAGGCATAACCTCTGCAGAAGAAGCGGCGTTGGACCCATCGTTCCTCCATCGTCAAAGTACTTGCATTATTACATATTTATGGTAAAACGTTTTCGCGTGGTTCGTGGAACAAATGAACGCAAATTTTAAAAAAAAAAAAAAATCCCTCCGGTTCCCTGGAAACCGGTGGCAATCGTGGATTCTTCTTGGAAACCGAACGCGATGTATTTTCACGCCTGGCTAAGGTGGCTTTTACGTAACGAGATTCCACATTCTTGCGAGTGCTTACCGCCAATGCTTCGTTTGGTATAGTAGGAGCGAGTGTTTTCGTGTTTATTACACAAACAAACTCGGTGAAAACTCACTTTGTCCAAGAAGGATATAAATCTTTTCACTTCGGTATCTCGATTAAACGGTTGATTATTTTTATTAACGCTCTAATGATTCGTCGAAGGTAAAGAAATTTTTAAATCGTTTCACTTTTTTTGATATTCGATTTTGGATAATACAAAATTTTCTCTGACTTACATTTTAAATTTGTAGGAAATTGTTAAAAGGATTGAAAGGAATTTTAAATTATTTTATTAATTTGAATAAAAGTTCAATCCTTGATATCTTTGTATACAAGTGTATACCACTTGATGTTTGGATCGAAAAGTTTTTGTCAAGAATCATTCTAATAATTTTCAAGTTTTCGTTACAAAGCGTAATACGTAAGAATATATATATTAAAATTTATATTTTTATAAAATTGAGAATGTTTTAATTAGTTAAGTAATCGAAATATATTATAACGATTCGTGTTCTTTCAGACGATCATAGAAATGTTTACATATCTGCAACACACGCATTTGATCAAATTACAGGAAAGGATCAATAGCATGCTTCATAATATTTATGTATACAGTTTTTGTGAACGAAGGTATTGATTTACACGTTTTCCACTTTACTCCGATCGTAATCTTTTTCTTATTATAAAAAATGTAATATACATTCTCGCCAAATCTCCAAACTATATAATACGATATTTCGAACACATTTCAATTTAAAAATTAACAAAAACGATATAATTCATAGAGCCCATATTAGGTTAAATGCTGCCGATTAATCAGTCGTAACAGTTCGTGGAATTCCCGATGCAATTTCTCCCCGATTCCCGCTAATTTCCAGGTTTTGAAAACTTTAGTTTACCTACGATAACCGATAAGATATTCCGAAATTCCCCTTGAATCCATAGATACACAACTGCGCACAAAAGTGGATTTAACGCTCGCTTGATAAATCCACTTTTCAACGTAAAATTGGAGCGCGCGTCTCCTCCGTGGGATCTAAATAAATCACTCCAATTTTGTCACATCGCTTTCTAAAATCTCTCTCTCTCAGTCGTTGTTCGGGAAACACATGTTCTTTTTCCCTCGCGCGCCGTATTGCGCGAGCAACCCTCAGGTGCAGAACGAGGGGGAGATCCTGGAACGCTTCTTCGTTCCGGCGTAGCTGGACAAAGGGGGCCGAGAGAGAGAGAGAGAGAGAGAGAGAGGTACGTAGGTACGTAGAGATGCCTCTAGCAGCCGCTCTACCTGGCTAGAGGAGTAAAGTAGAGAAACCGAATGATCCACGAAGAAGGACGAAAAGTTGGAGGAGGTGAAGGAGGAAGGAAGGCGAGTGGCGAGGCAAGGTAAGGCATGGCGAGAGAAGCGAGGCGAGGGGGCGGGGGGGAGGGCGGAGAGCGACGAGAGAGGGACGAGAGTTGTCTTCTGGCCGGGTGGAGAGGGGTGGCGAGAGAGGCGAGGAAGTCTGACGGCAGCGGAGGAGAAGGTGGAGTGGCACTCCGGTGGTGGCGACTCCGGTGCCCGACGGTGGTAGTGGCGGTACCGAGCAACGTGGCCGGTGGTGGTGGTAGAAGGTGGAAAGGGAGAGGCCCGAAGGTGCACGGGAGGCAAGGAGAGGCTCATGCCCAGCGTGGACCTGTGCGTCGTTGCATGGCCGACCTGGAGACTCGCTCTCCGCAAGGTGAGACGCGCGGACCGAAGAGGAGGCCTCGAAAGATCGGCAGGAATTCTCGTGAAAGCCGCCTCTTCCTTTCTCGTGTTATTCAGCGCGTGCACTCTTTCTCTCTTTTTCTCTCTCTCTCTCTCTCTCTCTCTCTCTCTCTCTCTCTCTCTTTCGATGTGTGTGTGCTTGCGTGCTTATGTGATGCTCACGTGGAACCGCGAGTGAACCGAGTGAAACAACAAGCGTGTACCGTAAAAAATCGTGAAAATCGGCTTCTTGGACAATTTTCGCGCGAGGGATATATCACTGGGTGGGTGGATATACGACCGCTCCTCCTCGGAGTGGAGGAAGGAATCGCGTGGTTGAAGAAACGGACGGAGTGTTGGACGGACACGTTGACAGAAGGGAGAAGGCTGACAGGGGAGGGGGGNGGGGGGTTATTGTTGTCAGTGGAAACAGGTTGGCCAGTGGAACGGTGACGATAAACTTTCGGATTTTATGTGGACGAAGGAATCCGTTTCTCCGCTGTCGTCTCCGATCTCCGGCGAGAACGAGAGGCAAGAGCGACGAGAACGAGGGAGGGAGGGAGGGAGGGAGGGGGGGAGGGGGAGAACGGAGTTCGTGGAAGAAAACGATGCCAGAACGGCGCAGAATGCGTCGTCAACGTGTTTGACAGTGATAACGCGTGCGCGCGTGCACCTCTTATCAGCTGCGTAAACTCGATCTCGCGTGCCTGCTCGATCAGTTGATCTCATGGACGCGCCTGCCTGGAGACGCCCGCTCTGTATACCCTCACGCGTGTCGGAAACGCGTCTCGCGTGACGTTAAGTCGATGATCGACTTGGGGCACGTTTCGATGAACTCCTTCTCTGTTACCTCGGCCGAAATTTGTTCGTTCGTTCGTTCGCTCCTCGATCGCAAACGGGATCACCACGTGGACGACGCGCGGAGTTTTCCTCTCCTCGTCACGTATACGCGAAGAAAGTGCGATATCAAGGAAGGAATCAGCTTCGGATCGTTCAGTGTGTTTTCACCGATACATATGATCGAGTTGGAAAACTTGGAAGACACGAGTTTACTATTGAAAAGTGAACGTTTATTCGTTTCGAACAACGTGCAACGTTTCGAATGTTCCCTGCCTTGGATTTTATTTCGCCGAACGATGAACTGACGAGTAGACGGTGAGTGACTTTACAACATAGAGACATACATAGTTACTACACATAGCCGAGGAAGGGAAATCCCCGGAATCGTTCGACCGATACCGAAACGAATACAATGCCTCTGTATGTATGCAAAAGGCATCTCGATCTTTTTTTGCGAGTTGAATATCATCGAATCTTGCCATCTAATCGTTCCTTTACCCGTTTTCCTTGATTTTCGAGCAACGTTTCCTTAATTTTATCAGACGAAAAGCACTAGTTGTCTAGTCGATTCCGACTCCGTTCGCGCGGCAGCGGCGAAAGTTTGCGGAGAAACGTCGAGAGACGGTCTCTCGGCCGCATCGACACGCCTTAACATTTCTTGTGTACATTCTTCCCTCGTGCAACACGGCCAGTTGATCCTCAGAGCGACGTCAATCGAAACGCGCCGCCACCGAAAACGCGGCGACAACGAGACGCGCGCGCGTTTCCTGTAAAAACTGTCACATACCGGGGGCCTGCTTTTCAGGCAAAAGATTTATAAAGGGGCGAACCGACCCCGTGTTTCTTCCACGAAATCACGCGAGTTTAGACTTTCACGTACGCGCCGCTACTCACGTTCGTCCCATAAATTCTGGCCATGAACGTAAACAGATCCGCGAAACCATTTGTACCTTGTCGCGGATCGCTACGTGACCAGATATATAGGTTTTTGCCGGCCCAACTCGACCGATCGCTCTTGATCATTTTGACACCGTGGCCGGGAAAAAGCACGATCCCTCGCGCTTCGATAGGCCGCGAATCGAATCGGTCTTCCCTTTGATCCGAATTAACACTCGATCTACCGATTCGCGATCTTTCTGCGATCCGATCGGACACACCCAACGAGACTTTGGACAACTAACGAACACGCGTCTCGACGGACGCACGTTTCGATAAACACGTTTGGCCTTGGTCATACCTTTCCACTCCGTGGATTTTCTATTCGCGCATATCTTTCGAGCCATTTCAACTCGATAAATTTCTCTTTTCGTTATCCAAGATATTTGTACGTCTCGTTCCAATTGCTTGGCGTGTAGTTGTCATTGCACACGTCGTGTACGTCAGATATATACATTCGATCGATGGATGATTGGATAGGAAACTGTGTATCGATATACCAGCCCACTAGCACGCGGATTGCACAAGCCTGGAATTTCTTCTTCGCGGTCTTGCCGGGATCTCGGCCGCCTAATGTTTGCGGGATCGTTAGTAAGTCGGAGAGACTTGAACGCCGGGGTAAGAAGCTGTCGGCTTGCGTTGGCGGCAAAACGCCCGTTTGAAAAACATCCGGCTGGCGAGCATGTGACATCTGCCACTGCACCGTAACCACCATCAAGAAGGTGGCTTTTCAAAGCCACGGGGAAATCTTGGACCCAACTTTTTCACCCTCCCCCTCCCCCCGACTGTTTGTCGCCTCTCGAACTGGAATCACCCTTTGACATCTGCTCGCATCGCGTGAGAATAAATCAATAAATCGTAAGTAAAGTGACGGTGTAGTTTAAAAATAATCGCGATTCTTCATCTCGTACTGTTCTTCTTCGAGCCTTGTACTTGTTCGTAAGTTCTTTGCAAAAGAAAAGTAAAATTCTTTTTCAAAATTATTTTTATTATTATCCGACGAATTGGTCGCACAGTGCGCAACAGTGTACGATATAACAGAGTTCGTTAAACTCGAAGAAATGTATTCGATAATTCAACTTACAGTTACGTACAGATGGATGTAAACATCGATAGAGTTCGTTTTCCCAGAGACGCACAAAATGTATTCCGGTTCGTTTGGAGATCGTAAAATAGGGATGATTTCCATGTTTTATCCGTTACAAATTTATTCCATCCTGGACAAAGTGAAGAAAAGCAGCCGCATAATTCGTTGAAATGGACTAAACGAAGCCGGATTAGGTTGCCGGTGTGCGAACGTTCGTCACGATAACGAATGCCTTCGACTTCCCCGCATCATTCGATGTCGGAATACCACGTTTGGGATGTCGCTTTATGGTTATGCGTACATATGGATAAGTCCACTCGGTCGAGTATGATGTAGGATGCGTTCAACGTTCCCGTGAAGCAGCGTATCAAAGAGAGAGAGAGAGAGAGAAAGAAAAAATATATATATATATATATTACACGTATCCTCCTCTAAGGACGCGCCTACTCTTGAAACAGAGGAACGATAATCCGGTCGTGTCGTTTCGAAGAAAGAAAAAAAGAAAAATGAGAAAGGGGAAGACATGACGAGGAATGACATTAGAATGTCATCCATATAATTAGAATAGGATTAAACGTATCTCTGATAATGCAGTGGACTTGTAAAGTATCGTCTAACATTGAAAGAGATCGAGCATTCTTTTCATAATTGAATTCATGGAAATTAATCTACGATTAATGGAAAAAAATCTTCAAACTTTTGGAAGAAGAATTGTTCCTCGATTTAATTATCTATTTCTACAGTGTTCTCTTACATTATATTAATAAAAGGATCGTTACGTGACGCTATCAAGAAACTATTTTTAAGAATTAAACGGGCCTGAAATTATACTTACTCGAAAATGCAGAATCAAATAAAACTTCTATAAGTATAAATCATCGCTCAATCTAAAATTATTATTTCAAAAATTGCAGGGATGATTCTACTTGAATCAAGTTATATTTCTTCAAATATTATAAACAAAAAAAAAAAAAGAAGTCTTTTCGGATGAATATATATGCTAAGAAAACACTTGGATTGAGATCCCAGACTGCCCACACGAAATTCCCTCCTCCCTTTTTCTCTGAATTTCCGTGGTGGCAGCCGATTGTTTGAATAATCGATGCGACGCGCCATTGTTAGTTTTCGCGCGCCACCGTCACCCATTACTTTCTGCGGAAAGACAGAGCTTACTCTGTCGGTGATAAATATATTGCGCAAGCCCATACCTCTTTTCCAGCCCGCCTCGATCGCCTTTGATATCGCGTAATTTGTCCACATCGACCAGTTTCCAGCGGACAGTTTCCAGTTAGGACGTAGTACCCTAACCGTAACGCATTACGTCGCGCTTCGTAGGCGCGATAATGGCCGCGTTATCGCGGCGAATCTGGCTCAAATATTTCTACAGTTTACTGTTTGCGCGCGAGCCGATTGTTCGATAAACATTATCGTAATTACGCTTGCATAATTTTGCGCGGTTGTAAATTGATAATGACAAGTTTATCAGTATCGACGCTGGGAAAAATCTGCTTAACACAATACTATCCCTATCTTTAATAGGATATTTTATTTTTTTTTTTTTTTTTTCAGAAAATACCATATACCATATTTCAGAAAATATAACCAGGTTTAAAAATTCAAAAGTTTTAACCATCAGTGGTGTTAGATATTCCGTAAAACGTGAAAAGTCGTTGTAAGTTTAAAGTTAGGATTCGAAACGTATACTTTTGAAAATAGACAATGGAATGTCTGAAGAAGACTTGTGATCGAGGAGGGTTCACATTTTCCAATAGATACAATGTGCAAGAGTCGAGAGCAGCTTGTAGCTTTTGAAACATCGATGGGACAGTTTAAAGGTATACAAAGGGACTTAACACCTTAGTTAGAGGGTAACGAAGGAGGATGCCTAAGGAATACCCTGCTTTGCTTGGAAGAAAGAAGGGAATGTATGCAGGCACGCGTATACATTGCTTCAAAGAAATAAGCCTACTTCTTCTTTTCGTTAAAGAAAGCTTCTATTCTCTATATATAGTTTTTCGTTAACGTAATAACTGTGGATCATTCGTTCATTCATTGATTTCTCATCGTTTTGCAGTTTAAAAGAATCTGAAATAATTCTGAAGTATTTATTATATAGTAACTCAATTTATTATACAACTAAATGTTTAAAGCTATTTGAATATAAGAAAAATAAAAGTTTTATGGAAAGATAGTAAAAACTGAACGATTCGTTACATCAATGGAGCAGTAAATTGATCGATAATCGTAATTCACAGCTGTGAAATTTTGTGTATAAAATGTTTATATCTTCTTATGGACATAATTTAGATAAGAGGGGTAATTTATCGAGCATCCATTAATGACGGCTACGAAATAAAAACTTGTTAAAGGCATCACTCTTTCGCAAGATTGTTAAATCTAATATGATGTTGGAAACCTTAAATAGAGATATAAATTGATGGAATTATTCGTTCGACGAAGCGAAAACATATAATTTTTACAATTTCTATCGAACGAAGTAAATTTCTTGAATGCAATAGCATTGTTCGTTGCAATTACGAAATCAACTAGTATCATCGCTCGTCCCAATGACTGTTTGATAGAGCAATTATTAATAATTCCTCAGCGTCGAAGACGGATTATCGTTGACGAGAAAGGGAAACAAGCCAATTGACGATCCTTCTCTCATATAAGTAATGGAAAAAAATTTCTAATTAGCCAAAATTACAATAGAATTACAAAAATATCCTGTCGAAGGACAAAGATTCTCACATTTATTCTCCTTTCGCCAAGCTCAATCTACAATTACAAACACATTCTCGTAGAATATCGTTTAACTTAATCATTTAAATAATAAAAATTCAATTTTCGATTCAAACAATCAAATTTCAATACAAGAGAAATACTTAAAAAAATCTTAGAAGCAATATTAGAATTTTACAGAAGCGAAAGGATTAAAATATAATTGCACCTTAAAAATCGCGAGTCGAATCATAGCCCATTAAATTTCACAATCGACTTTACTTTCACGGCGGCCACATACCGCCGGCGAACTCGCTCGTTCGTGATCGCTTTTCGTGTTTCTCGCTCAGTTGGCAGGGCTGAGATGGAGGTGGAGGGAGAGGAGCATCGTGTGCGTTTGAACACGATGGCTCGAAACGTTTCTCGCTCGCAAATCGTTCACCGGGACGAATGATCACCGCGTCTATAATAGTCGATAGACGGGCGATTGCACATCACGGGAGATGCTGGAAGGTCCAGCAGTCGAGGGAAAGGCAAATGTGACGTCACCGTTACAGGAATGAGGTTAAACCAATGCTAAAGTCGCGGTTGGACGGTGCCTGTATACCGTATAGACACGCGGCGCAGGATGCACGCGAGTTGCATGATCCTGCGAAAAGTGTACACTGCGATGGTTTCCCGCGAGCTGTGCAAGTTCTCTCGTGGAGAGGAATCATGGAGATCCGCGATTGCATCACAAATATGTTGCGCCTCCATTCGCATGTACCGATCCTCTGCCTCTGAGATGGGAGATAATCGAGCTTAGCCCGTTTCTTCCACGATTTCGAACGACGGTTTCGCTTTTGGAACGGAGATTGTTGGCCGATTACGGCTCGATCGATGGCGGAGAGGATCACGTTTTACGTAAGCGGGGAAACAATTCTGTGTAATTGCGGTCTCAGAGAGAGAGAGAGAGAGAGAGAGAGAGAGAGAGAGAGAGAGAGAGAGAGAGAGAGTAAGAAGAAAGGAAACGGAGGGGAAGGAATTCGGTGTTTTTGTTTGACGTGAAATTTGGAAATGTTTGCGCGCAAGAATATATCTTGTACGTTGAGGAACGTATGACGTAAGATATCGAGAAGATAAGAGGAATTTTTATTAGTTGATATTCGCGCCTGGTAAAACTCACGAACCGCTGTTGGACAACGTTCTTATCTGTTATCACGGATGTTACGAGTACGTACACGAGTGCTTCACTTCCACTGTCACCATCTAAATGTTAATCTTGAACGAGAGGCTTGGATAAACACGCAACTTGTAACGAAACGAAAGGTTCGAAGTATAACTGAGATCGAAAGGAATGTTTATAAATCTTCCCTGCACGAACCAATATCTTCGTTACTCTTGAAGCAATTAAACTTAAGCGTAATTAAGACCTTAATCAGTAAGTTTGCTTTCAATTTTTTTTTTTTTTTTTTCATCCTCTAAGAAACATCTCTTTATCAATATAACACAAAAAGTCGAACAAGCAAACAAGTTTTTTAAAAACTTACTTAAAATATTCTAAAACCATCCAATTCATTCTTTCGATCGATAATAATAAAATTGACGCCTCTTTAAAAATTCTCCATACTTTTCTCCAGAAGAAAAGAATTCCACTCTGCGAAAATTATAGAACTGGCCTCATGTTATTTGCTGGTACGCAGCATCAAGGGCTTTTGTCTTTAGCACGACTTTGGCCGCATAATATGCGGCCTCTGGACCAGGCACTGTCGGCTATCTATCTACCAATACAGCAGAGGGGTGGCTTCGTGTACCGTGCAACGTACGACACGAGTTTCTCAGGGGGCTTCTCTATCTACGGAGGATCTCCGGACGAGCTCGTGCTGACCTCGGGGGCTAAAGATTACGAGGGCTCGCCACGACTAGAATCCAATCTCTGGACGAGTTGTATAAGTTGCATGCACGCGATTCCAGGCTTGGAGGACGCGCGCCCAAGTCCGGTTGCAGAGAGGAATCTTATACGTCCGCGTATTTTTCCGCTGATGTGGCTCTATCGGAGCACGATATGCACAGTTTACGTGTCTCTCTTATTCATCCTTGATGCTCGTTTCCCTCCTTTTTCTTGCTTTCGTAATTTTCTCGCGATTGAAAGCAATTCTGATTCAGAGTTGGAAAGAAAAAAAAAAAATGGAATTCGATATACGATGTATATCATTTCAGAGGATTGGCAACGATATGTACCTGTAATTGATCCTATTTCCAATTTCTTCCAAATTGTTCGATAAATAATTCACCTGATTTTGATTTTTCAAACGAGCAATTCTCACAGGAATTTCAATATTCTCGCCTTTTGGGACGAAGAATCGAAAGTGAAAACGGTATATCGTGTATATCCATTTAAGATATCTAAAGTTTAAGAAATGGAAAGTCATTACGCAGGAAATTAGGTTGGGAATTTCCTTGAAAGACGACACTTTCCCTTCCAAATACTCGATTCGCGTTATTTCCCAACCGGATCTTTCTCGAAATATCTCCAACCTTGCCGAACCACGACGCGATTTCGTGCGCGCAATTACACGTACACGCACGCACATGTGTACGCGAACCTCGATACGTTCCGTGACGATCGATCGAGAAAATCGTTTTCTCCTTTTGTTTTTTTTTTTTTTTNTTTTTTTCTTTTTTTTTTTTTCTTTTCGAGAACGCGTGCGTAGCTTACGTGGGTCGGTCGAAATGAAAGGCGAGCCAGAGGGGGCCGATGGGTAGGTACAGATATTACCCACCGGCTAGGAGCTACGAACCGTTCATTGGCTGGTAATTACGCCGATTATACTCGGTTTTTATGATTGCAACGCGAGCCCACAGGCCTACGTGCCACGCTCGCTTACGCAAATGAGACACGAGAAGGGAACCGATGCAAAATATACCCGGCGTATTCGATCATCCGATAATTGATCTTGCGTGTCGTTGCAACGTGATTGCGGTAGCGATCCGGTGAAACTGTTATTAGACGGTTACGTTAATCTCGTGATACGCTCGCTAATCGATGCCATCGATATCGCCCTTTCGGACACCCACGCTGTTCCCTTTTATCGAGATAGTTTGTTATTAACACGATTAAGTCGGTGCACGCGAATGATTTAATTCTGCACGATAACGAGGATGATTTGTGATAGTCGATCAATACTTTGTTCCTGTAAGTATTTTTTTGTGTGCCTGTTGTTGCATAAATTAAGATGCGATTATTTACTTGGTAACAATATATATTTGACGTCTCGACTTCGGGAGTTTCTGAATTCTTTCGTATCCTCGGTATTAACAAGTTGAATACATTGAATTTAAAGTATCGAACAGGTTTCGATATTTCGATTTCTGGAGGTAACATAACCGTATTTTTAAGATTACGGAGAGGATGAGAATGGATTTTTAGCGGATCGTCATGCAACATCTCGACAGCGTTATGTGATTGGTTACGCGTAATTTGGTAAAATATGCGATTGCACGTTTTCTCCTCCACGTATTAAGGAAAAATAAGAAGGAAAGGGAGAAATATACGATACTTGGAGCATCGATATAACTTATATAAATATCAAAGGAGATACAAAAAAGAAAAAGAATTTAATTAAAAATAAATACAAGATTTATGTATATGGAACGCCAACCAGTTCGACATGTTCTTTTTTTTTCTCACAATCACGATCCAATTATATTTATTAACAGCACCGAATTATTCTCAGAATAATTGAGCGAACATTTCAAATATCTAGAAGACGTTCGAGAAACGAGTTGCGAATAAGCTGCTCTTATAAAAAGAGAAAAAAGAAATTACGCCACAACGGTTCGATTTTTCCGGAACGAATTTTTCGTTTAACCGCGTGTCGCATAACGCGTAGCGGTAGGCACGGGCGTCCTATTAACGCAAATACGTCCCTGCGAAACCAGTTTGCCTCCCAACAGTGTAAAACCCGACGATTGATCGGTGCAGGGCCGCGAAACAGTCGCTTACATTGGCACGCGCTGCACCGGGGAACCTGAACTCCCTAGGAACACGGTATCCGTCTTGCCAGCCGGGACACGGACTCGACAAACGAGTATTCGAACGTGTACACGCGTACGATACGCGCGCCATTTTTTAATTTTCTCCCTCTTTATTTTCCTATTCGCGCTCGATGTGCCAGCTAGATCGCGCACGGTTCCAGCTACGATCAATTAGCAGAAAGGAGGAGGAGGAGGAGGAGGAAAAGAGCGGATTATTGGAATCTATTTGTTAACGTTGGCCAACCTCGGTTTCCACGAATACGTTCGATATGTTCTGTGCTGGAAAATACGAGCACGGGTTTCGAGAAGCGATCGCTTCTGATACGCCGGTTGCATTAATCAAGGGTAGGCGAAGCGATACGTCTAGAATAAGTAAGGAGGAAGTGGTTGTGAAATCTTTGGGATTAGATTAGTTGAGATGTTTGTCGAGTAATTATTGCTAATTTTTTAAAAGTATTGTAATAGTTTGTAGGGATCATTTCGAATTTATTATTGGTCGTAGATTTTTCCCAACTATTATCTATAATTATAATCTTTAAGACTTCAATGTCGAGCTAAATTCGATATTATACAACAGTTTCTAAAATAATTTAAAGTATTTTTTTTTCTTTCAAATATTTTGTAATACTTTGCAAATATTTTATCGAGACTCTCATTTTAGATCCTTTTTGTAAGTGAATTAAGTTAGAATTGTTAGGTAAAAAAAAAAAAAAACTCCAATGTCGAGCTAGACTCGACATTATACAACAGTTTCTAAAATAATTTAAAATGTTTTTTTCTTTCAAATATTTTGTAATACTTTGCAAATATTTTATCGAGACTCTCATTTTAGATCCTTTTGTAAGTGAATTAAGTTAGAGTATTGTTAGGTAAAAGAAAAAGAAAAAATTAGAGTGCAAAGGATTGCTTCTTTCTCTTGAAATGAAAAAATAAATTTAAATTAACAAAAATTTTGTATCTCTTTTGCCTATCGGATAAGATAGCAAGATTGGCATTTCGACTTCGTAAATCATTATTAGCCGCGTCTAGAAGTGTGCGAGCGTGTTCCTCTCTACAAGGTGTCCACATATGGTCGCAGTACCGGTCCATCGTCTCTCCTCTTTCGCCTCGAGAGTCCTTGACGCCCACCCTGTATGTACAGTTCCTCGTGTATCCCACGACGTTCGAGGCGACGTCCTGCTTCCCCGACGCTGCGAGCCTCTATTGTACGGGGAAACACTCGCGGCGCCTTGCATAATTGACCGACGTGGACGTTTTTCACCCTTCCAAGTGGTCCCAGACTCTGTCACCGGGCCATTGTTCCGAGTACGCTCTCCTAGACACGTCATCGACAAGATCGAAGGTTACTCCTTTC
This sequence comes from Apis laboriosa, assembly GCF_014066325.1. Lineage (NCBI taxonomy): Eukaryota > Metazoa > Arthropoda > Insecta > Hymenoptera > Apidae > Apis > Apis laboriosa. Next base: position 182,145 of record NW_025221536.1, read on the forward strand.
GAGTGCTCTTGTTGCATTTAGTTAGGGGTAGTGGATAACTCGTTTTAATTTTTGAAATTTATTATTAAAGTGTGGTCGATAGTAAACAGTTATCTAAATTGGCATCCTTGCAAATGGTACACCCATTGCAGGATTTGAATATTATTTATCGTGATTTGAAGATTATTTATCGTGATTTGAAGTTAATTACACACGTGTCTGATGTGTTTAATTATTGGTTTAGTTAAGAGTGTGTTTGTGATTATTATACTCAGTGCATTTAGCATAGAGATTGAGGATTTTTAGAGAAGTCGAAGAAGTATTAACATCACATACGAATATTACAACTCCGTGTATAATTAGACATTCACGATGTTATTCGTAACCACTTCGCATAATAATACCGCGTTTCGATTCTCCCATTCATTGACAAACGAAATAACAAATAAATAAATTCCAACTTCGACACTCCAGATCATCAGCATCACATCGAATATAGTTTCTTACCCATATCCATCCATACTTTAAATTTCCTCCTTTCCGACGAAACGCGTCAATGCCCCCTCAAGTATAAAAAAATCCGCTGGACAGATTTCAAGGGGGGTAATCAAGGGGATCCCCTGAATGAAGACGAGAAACCAGGCTTAGGATCAAGTCGTCTTCCTTAATTACCCAAAGACCCGTGGTGGGCCCGAGGCGCGAAGTTCGATCGATTCCCGGGAACCGCGCGGAATTCACCGGTTTTCTCGAAAGCTGGATAGGTCTCGGGCCCAAGAGGCTCGGGTTTCTTGCCGCCCGCCTCCTATCCGTTCCCTCTCCGTCTCTCTCCCACCCGCCCGTATGATCGGTATGTTAATGTCATTCTCCCGAATCCCCACGGCCCCGATTCGAGGTACTAGCCCGGCCAGGTTTTTCGTGTCGGGAACGATGTCGCTTCTAATTGACGAGTGGCGGACGTAGACGCGGCCCGTTCAACGGCCAACAAGGATCCGTGTACCACCGTGTGACATGTGTCCAAGGTGTTCGCGGCGACGTTCAACCGTGTCTTATTATACGTTGGACGCCCCGATATTTCGGCGGATCGCGGCAAATCGGCTCGAGGGGACGAAATCCATCGGGGGAAAAAGTGGCGACGGCCAACCTTCGTCGCGATATATTTCAGAGGAGTTGAAAAGAAAACGATCCTCGCCCACCATCGTTTCCTACTTATTCCCTTCGCCTTCTCGCCGCCGAATGTGTCGGGATTTGTAGCCGAGCTGTTTTTTTGTCCCCGCGAAAATGGTGGAATAGGTGTTGGGAATCTTTGAGATGTATCCAGTTTTTAAGTCTTTTAATCTTCGACAAGTTACACAATCTTAAGAGAAACGTTTAATAATAGATTATAGGATTAAAAATTCGAGACGTTAAATTATTATACACGCTTAATTGATTCCGAAATAAAATCTGCTTCAAATATCGAGCTACATCGATATATCGACCTCGCAGGATGAGATCAATCGTTACAATTCTCGTTGAATTTTACAATTGGATGAGACACAGAAGGCAGAGGGATATAAATTTCAACGATCGAGCCACCCTAAATCGCAGCGGGCATCTACGACTTCATTGCGTGGAGGGATATGTCGCTCGTCACCTTGATCCCCCCGAACAAAGAGGCCTGTCTTCCCCGCTGGCTTCGATACTCGGGGAGAGGGAGCCCCGCTAATGACTCGAAGAGACTTGAAAACAGACGGACAGATATACCTTTCGAGGCGCTGCCCACGTGGGCGAATCCTGCCGTTTACGGATCCTAGCTACGTGGTGTTCTAATAAGCTCTCGTCGGGTGTACAACCGCCGAGGGGCTCACGACCGTTTTTGCGCGTGGGAGAAAGAGAAAGACGCGCGTGGAGAGACCGGGTGGGGGAAAAGAGATGAAGAGAGAGAGAGAGGAAACGGCAGAGCAGAAGAGGAAACGACGAAGGAAGAGGAAAGATGGGAGAAGAGACAAGATTGCAAAAAGAAGAGAGGAGTACTTGAATCGTGACGTTGCACTGCAAGTAGGTGTTAGGCCAAGTGGGTGTCGCTCCTCTGGAGAACTCGTCGAGGAGAGTACGCTGCAACGGTGACATCATCGGTCACGCAGTCAGCTGACTCGACTTAGATGGAGCGAAAGAACGGAGAAAAGTCTCTCGCTGTATAATTATCGTTATTCGCGTAACTACTATTATCGTCTCTATCCGCGCGGACATGGCCTCAATAATAGAACGGATATCGGCTTTAACGCAATCGTTACGGCTTTCATGCACTCCGCACGATTGACGCGTTTTTTTTCTTTTTCCTTTTTTTTTTTTTTTCACCGATCGGAAGTGCGTTGGTGGACGTCAGGGATGTCGAGTGAAGTGACGCAAGGTAGAGACTTTTGACAAAGGGACGGTATATTTAAAGGAAAGAAAGTTGTGCGAAAGAAAGTGCGATATGAGTAGTGACAAGTTTTTGTTCTCCGTGATAAAGGGGATGTTAACGTGGTGGAAAGTGTGGATCGGTGTATGCAAAGTATTACGTCATTTGTGCTTTTAACGTAAACGACACACGTCTACCGCACATGGCTGTACGCGCGACTCGTTTTAATGCCAAGTACGTTGCACCAAGTATGTTGTACGTGCAGATTTTCCGATCGAAGTTACATTGACTGAGATTGAAGAGAAATTGTAGGAAGTTGACGTTTCTTTGTTGAAAATCTATAGGCTGTACATGACGATACACGACCTTCAGTACCATGCCTGGTTACAAATGAGATTACTATTATAGCGTAGAAAGTATTTTTAGTTGTTCCAAGGAAAATTCCAATGAGGTATATTACAAGCTTCATTACGTATACTAAAACGACTTTCAAAAGTCCGTTTAACTTAACCAACCGCGTATACTTGTATTAGTTGGCACTTTCTTAACGCTAAAATGACGGAACAGTTCACCGGAACTCTCCCACCGATCAATCCTCCACTCCATTGAAAACTTTCTCTACTCTCTCTCCTCGCAGCGGTGCATTAACACCTGTATCACAAATTAATAATACACGTTCTAAAGAACAAACAGCTTTTCAACAGATATTTGCTTCAGATCGTAAGAGTAACCTCAAAAATTCACTTTTTAACCTCTTCTCGACTTTCAATCTTTTGAAACACTGTCACTTTTCGAACCCAAACACCAAAATCACCATATGAAACTTAAACTTTGAAATCTTTCAATCTTTCAACTCTGGGCCAATGTGGTGTTCCTCCTCGACCTCGATTATTCGAGCTGACCACGGGTTAAACGTTTGTCGCAAGAAAGCCGACCGGGTACGCGGAATACAGGGCCGATAGTAAATTCAAGTGAAACATTGTCCTTCGATCCCTCTTCTCCGGTATCGAACAGGGTGGTCCAGCCGCGCTCGCAGTTCCGTCGCATTCCCATTGCCCTCGTATAACGAGCTCTTGGGGCGCGCGCATCCAGCCCCCCCCCTCTCTCTCTTCCCATCGGTCCACGGTTGCTTCTGGGTGTTCTACGCGTCAGGCGAATTGTATCTTCGCGGGGAGTGATCCCTAACCTGAATAAATTGCATTTCATTGCCCGCTGCGTCGCCATTTGCCGACTCCTCGACGGACGTTTCTTGATGATCTAATCAGGGGATCGAGATGCACGAGTGGACATTTTCCTGGACATTTCTTTTTCCTCTGTTTCTGTGATTACGTTCGCCTATTCGATATTCCGCGTTCCATTGATCTTTCCAACTTCGGTTGGATTTCAGTTGAATCGGATTGCGTTTTCTTCAAAGCAAAGGTTTTTTTTCGTTCCGTTAATTGGCGGACGATTCGCTGAAATTGAATGTTGTTGAAGGATCGCGTCGAGCGTTCGAGTAACGTTTATCGAGAATTGTAACAATGCGTGATACAATGTGTAAAGAATTTTTGGGAAATATTTTCAATATTTATTCTCGTCGATGGTATTTAATTGTGAGTAACGGAAGAGGAATTTGAAAGAGAAAACGATCCCGTGATGAAATAACTACCAATTAGACGGTATTAGATCAAATTAATTAATATTGACCAACGACGAATGCGGTGTAACAACAAAGCAATAAAAGAAAAAACTGCATACAAAACTGCTAATATGCATTATAAATTGCATTAAATTATATATTGAGAAAATATCAATCGTTGAAATAACGAAGAAACGAGTAAGTGAAACTTAACATAGTTTCTATTCGCAATTCTAAGTCGAATAAAACTCGAGCGCCTCTAGTAACAGTAAGAGACACTAGATACGAGACTCTCGTTAATCATGGCTCATTTAAAACAACGAATGCGGTGAATAATAATTAGAAATATCGAATCAAGGTTTTTCCATGCCGTGGAACGAGGGATCGCAGCTGATTGTGAGTTCTCACGCTGCGAATCCCGATCGATCTGCCTTGAATGGAGAGCGTTAATGAAGCAATTCGAGGTTAGAATCCAGGATAGAGGATATATTCGTGGAACAGGAAATCTGAATATGCATATCGACAAGATATTTAATCCGTATCCGTTCAATGAAAATGATTGATATATTTTCTCTTTTTCTTTCTTTCTTTTTTTTATGGTCATATTTGAACGATAAAATGCGCAATGAATAGATAGATATTGAATTCTTTCGCAGATAATCAATCGTCATAATTTATAATTTGATTTAAAAGGAGATTAGAAATCTTTATTTCAATAATGAGATATTCTTATTAAAAGAAGAAAAGAAAAAGAAAATAATAGTTTTAGTAAATTTTTCTTTGTTATAATACCCATAATTTTCAGGATGAATGCATGAAATTTTGATTGAGCAAGCCACAATATTATTTATTATTTACCGAACAATGATACTTTGTTCTTTATGCGCGACATCAAGTGTATCCAAGCATGGACGTAATAATATCGCTTAAAAAAGAAAGAAGAGATACTTCTGTCACAATGATTTCTTATTACCTTTCTCTCTTTGATCGAAAAGAAAAGAAAAGATCGATCGATCTTTGGACGGATCACGGTTGATCGAATGCAATTGGAAATTTGTTTTCAACGCAGTTAATTTTCTATTCGATTACGCTATCAATCTTCCTATATTTCTCCTCGTTTTATCAATTGATCTCGATTCAATATAGTATAATCATACTGTATTAAAAAATCTGAAAAAAAAAAATCAAATCTAAATTAAAAATCTGAGGAAACAAATATTCCGATGATCCGAAAATGATCGACGAAAGAGAAAAAGTATCTAAAGAGAAGGTTTGAAAACGTCGACGGAACGTCGATGTACGATTGATAAATAGGCGTCCGCGCGTTATTAATCGACGATCACGCGTTCTACGAGGGAAGGGAAGGAAGAAAAAGAGCGGAAAGGGAAGGAATTTCGATTCTCATTACAGATACGGGATCCCTGAACGGGACGATTGGAACTTTAATGGAGGTTTGATTATATTTTGACGTAGAGGAACGCGTAGTAAACGCAGAACGAGTGTGAAAAAAAGAATCGAGCAAGGTAAGGGGAACCGGGCGAATGATGATAGAAAGAGCGTCGCGGTAAAAACAAGCGATGATCGATACCATCGCGAACACTGCGAGGCGAGAATCGATCATAATTATTGCCCCTATTAACCCCTCGAGAAGATCGATATAGTTTACAAAGCCGGCGAACCTTTCAAACCGGTCTGTAGTTCATGTTTAAGATAATACTGTTGTATTATTTATATGATCATATTTTTTACCATCTACCTTTATAAAAATACATCTCTCCTTTTTTCTCCTATGGAGGAGTTGTATCTGTAGATAAGGTACATTGCAACTCATTCAAAAATTAATATATATAAAACTGTATTCCTTTATTGAAATGAGTAAATTATTATTTTTATATTAAAAATATATATATATATGTTTTATTTAAATTCTAATAAAAAAATTAATATGAAATAGATAGAATCAAGTAACAATAAAAATAATTAACAAGATCACATATTAATATAATTAATAGTCTATAATAATATTCTAATGATGTCTACTCATTCCAATATTTATTTATATATATTATTTATGCAAAAATGATTGGAAGGTGCACAAATTAAATCGTACAAAAATCCAAGAATGTTTAACTCGAATGTTTGATTCTTCGTATGAGACTGCACAGCTTCCCCATCCATCCTCTCGACGCCCATCCTCTCGATACACGAAAAAAATGGGAGGAACACGAGAATTTCTCACGCGACTCTCCCCAGGGTAAAGCTCCCCTTAAAGCCTAGGAAACTAGCTTGCCGATTTCAGTATTCTCCTGTCCGTTCCTGTCGGCGAGATCACGCGGCATCGGCCTCGTCCACGGCGAGAAACGCGCCGCGGACAGGCAGCGCGACTACACGTGACGCGACAATAGTCGATTCGTTACTTCGCACTCGGCAGCCTCCAGCAGAGACACGCTGGACACCGTGGAATCTCGAACCGAAGTCGGAAACGGACCCTTTACTCGCTCCATTTGTCTCCGTAGAAGCGGCCGCCGCCACTTCGGCGAACGGTTCTCCGTGTCGGACAAACGAACCGTGGAAAAATGACCGCCATTCCTGGCTTACGAACGTCAAGTTTATTCGAGGCATCCTTGTAAGGGGATTTTTGCGGTTTCGTGAGTGATAGGATCTAGTTCTACGATTGTTGGAAAGGACAACCCTTAATTGAGTCGGATGAAATTCTTCTTAAGATTTATGGGTTATGTATGCGTACATACATCGCTTTCATTTTAAACTTTAAATTTTAATAAGAGTGAGAAATTTATATATTTATATATTTTTATATATTTATATATTCATTCGCCTATGAAATAATTGAAATTATGTAGTTTTTGGGTAATTGTTATTTTATTGGTTTTTGTAAGGGAGCCGAATTTTTAATTCAGTTAGAATCATTTGTGGAGTATAAATATTAGAGGGAAGTTAATATTGTAACATACTTTATATATACATACGAAAGATATTCATATATTTTAAGAGATAGCAACTTCTCCGATTCAGTGTTTATCTGAATCATCGTAATTCTCGAAAGAAGGGGGAAAATTCTTGAAAAATCTATCGAATCTTATCTGAAACCTCTTAAACTCAAATTCCATCGACGACGAGCACAATGTCATCGGGCAAAATTCCCTTCTATCGAAAATCTTTCCATCGTTCCGCGCGATTAAAAATCCAATTAAGAATTTATTTTTTCAAGGATTATTCGAGCCGGTTTAGATACGACTTACAGGCGTCCTATCAGGTTTCCCCTTGCTTAACGAAGCAAAGGGAGCAAGGGAAGAAAAACTGGAGCGGCTTTTATCGTGACTACCGGGTGTAAAGCATTTCGAGGGAGCGGTATCTATCGATGCTTGTCGTCGGTTTGCGGCGAGTAGAGGCCGCAAAACGTATAAACAGGTCGGGACAAGCGGGGCCAAGACCAAGGCGGTCTCCAAGGCTTACAAAGCAATTACCCCGTGGTGAACGGGGCGAATTACGCTAATATATCGACGACGCGATGCGCAACAGCCTCCCCTCTCTTCGTACACGCAGAGGAGCGAGGGAGGTTCGTGCATTCTTGCCGGTTGCAATAAAGTAATCGATTTACCGGGAGGCGACGTATCAATGCGCACTCAATTAGCGCTTTGAATCGATTTATCGAAGGTGTGCGCCTCGTTTCTTCCAGTTTCGAGATTGGTTAATGCATAAGGACTCGATCGAAACATTGATTTTTGTTTTCAATCAACGAGTGGAATATATTTGGAACGATGACATTTCAACAGGGAATGTGTTCAATGTTATATAGCTTTTGTAGTTGCTACGTATTATTTCAAAAGTTAGCTGTGAGATGCTGAAACATTATATCCGAGGACTTTGATTTAATGATAATTAAGTAGCGGTTTATCGTTGGATCTTATAAGTTCAATCTTTATTGGTGAAAGTTCGTTATATTTACGATTTCTCAGATTTCTTAATTCAAGGAGTAAATACAAGTGAAAATAATTGAAAGAATATATACAATATCTTTAAATAGGATGATAAAATAAGGATACATAGATAGACAAAAAAGAATTAAAAATAAAATGAACGAAACGAATATTTGTATACGTATCCTGTTATTTAGGAATAAACAAAAATCAAGCTTTTATATATTCATTCATCCGATGCCTTCAATAAAATCCGTTCCACGGATTAAATTCTTTTCTACGCTCTGAACGTGGATAATTCTACGTTCGCGGCATTCCACCATATCTTTCCCCCTCCCCCATTCTTCTCTCCCCCGTTTATTGCTTAAATTATCATCCGCTTTCGCCCAACAGCGGCGGCCAAACAATCCCTACGGAACTCAGCCGCGGCGCACGATCATTAAAACCCCGTGAATAATCGGTTCCACGCAAACATCGGCCATTAAATCCGCGCTGAGCCGGCGCAACTTTCCCGTTTCCCTTTGCCCGATAACAATTTCATCCTAACAACAACCGGACAATCCGCCATCCAACCCATTAAAGAACGAACAAGCCCTCCCCTCCCTCCTCCGCTCCCCTTTTTTGGGATTAAGCTCGTTCCATAGATAGCGATCAACGTTACGGCAATTTGATGTTTCTATAATTTTCCGACTTAAAAAAAACGTTGGAAACGTGTTTGCGAAAAAAAAGGGGGGAAGATCCGGCATTCCAGGGATCGACGTAGTAAGAGGATTATTCCTACTTACGGAGGCTCGCGATTTCTTCGACGTTATTCCCCCCCCTTCCCCTCGAGTGGTCGCCCTCTCCTCCCTTCACGACCGTGCCATTTTTATTCACCTTCTCCTCCTCGCATACCTTCCCCCCCCTCTCTCCCCCCTCCCCCCCGGAGTATCCGTTCAATCGGATTAAATTCTCGAGGTGGATACACGGAAATGGAGCGGGGATTTACCGAGCACTCGGCGGACCGCGAAATAACACGGAACGAGATGTCCCTCTTCGTGGCTGAATCCTCGCGTTTCGAAAATGCCAAGGGGATTATTTATACTTGTATGGAGGGAGCACAGGTAGATACGCTGAAAGATCGACGGGGACGACCGTGAACTCATCACTTGATCCCACCAAGTTGGAACTCAGAAAAATAATAATTAATCCCGTGCCGCAGAAATGGGAGAGGATTATGGACGAGGCGGGGGGAGGAGAGGGAAGGGTTGCGGGGAGAAAAGACGCGAGAGAAAGAAAGAGGAGGAGGAGGAGGAGGAGGAGGAGGGGGGGAAGATTGGAGAAATCTCGCCAGACCGTCGAGCAGGATTATAATCTTCGATTAATAAAGGCCTCGTAAAAAGCAAGCGTGATCGATCGGTTGTTCGAGCTCGTGGAAGATCGTGGAATACGACCTGCTTCGTGTTGTTTGCACAGTACGTGCAAATATTGGCGAGGTATTATATTATTTGTCGCATTGCTTTCTCGATACAGGCGGCATATGGATCTCGCCGCCTGTTTCTTGCCAATGATTCTTGGAAAGTAAACGACGTAATAAGCCTCGCTTGAAAATCTCACTCTTTTTCGCTTTGTTTCTTTTGGAATTTTTTTCTTATACGAGAAATGATTGGTTAGGAGAAATGTGTGTGTACGTGCGTATGTGTGGATGGAAGATAGATCCGAGAGAGAATATTGTTCGAGTAACTATTTCTTTCTTCAACTCGAAGTATGATTTGTACAAGTTTGAAAGGATCGAAAACATATTTTTTTAGAAAAATTAATTTTTGTTATATTTACTATGCAGAATCTTTTTTCTTTTTTTATTTATCTCTTCTTAAGTTTTATCGTAAATAGAAATTATTTTATTATATAGATATATATTATATCGTTTCTTCAAAGAATTTTATTTCGCAATTCGTTGTAACAAGAATAATCGATGCGAGATAAATATTCGAGGAACGTCAGATCCAATTTATTAAATCGGCAACATACACGTGGTAATAAGGAAAGTCCCTGACGATTCTTCAAGGCTGAGTCGATATCCTCGTTAATAATTTATGGAACGACGTGTGTCTGGAGACGTTTTCTTCACGGGGAAACGATGCGCTACCGGATTCCGATTGACGTTAGAGAGAAAAAAAAGAAAAAAAAAAAAAAATGAAAATGCGAGAGAACGTCAGAAATGATAAATTTCGATCGATGAAACTTGGAAGATACGTATTGCGAGGGACAAGGGTCGACAAAGGATGAAAATTGAATAAAACAAAAGCCAAGCTGACGAGGTGGCACGGTGCATAATTAAAACAAACAAAGAATGGTTGGAAGCGCAGAATCGAGTCGGTGGTGGAGGGGCCTTGTCGACCTTGCAACTCGAGCTCTCTGAATCTCGTGCGCGCGGATTCTCTCGCGTGGAAACCGTTGAGCGTGCGGTTTCCTCTCTTGATTAAAATAGTCGAAGGGAACGGCATCGACACGTGGAACAAGACTGATGTTTTTACCCGAAGGGAATTAATGAACATATATATATACCGTTCCTGAATTGTCTGAAAGAAAGGAAACGAGTGAGAATGATCTCGCCTTTTGAGGCGAGAGATAACAGATTTAATTGAAATCGTGCTTTCGCGAAGAGAAATTAAGAGAATTAAAGATTAAAATGAAAGCAGACAAGATAGAGAAAAATACACGGTACATGGGATAATCAAAGAAAAGAATTTTTAGTAATATACTTCAATTAAAATTCAAACAATTTTTCCCTTTTTCATAATTCCACAATTCCCTTTTTCACGTTTCCATTTTATTTCTACGTCGAAATTCGAGCTATCTCAGCCTCGAGTCGAACGATCCTCGTCGCTCGAGGAATTCAAAACGTCACGCTCACGCCCGAAAAGCTCGACGCCGGATGATCGATCTTCCTTTCTAGCGGCGCGATTCTTTGAATACGAGGCGAACCTGGAAGCTTTACCTTTCGAGGTAGGCTCAAGGGCGTGCGGGAAAAGTCAGCGGGGCACCTCTCCCTCTGAGTGGCCGATGGAGTGGAGAGGAGAGAAGAGGGGAAAGTTGTTCCCGGATATTTATAACAGGCCACGAGCAACGCCACGATAAATCAAAAAACAGTTCCCCCAGAGCCGGGGATGAACTCGGGGCCCCTGGTGGGGTAGGATCAGTTTTCGTTACGAAAGGAGAGGGATAAGAATGGGGGAAGAGAGGAAGAGGGGGGTCCAAGGGAGAAGGACGCTCAGGGCCGTGATGAATACGGGGCGAAAGGAGGCTGGACCTCATCTACATTCCTGAATGTACGATGCTCTTGATAATCAGCACGCCTTATCGTCTGTGACTTTGGACCTCTTATTGTTGATGGCCAACCATACGTTTCGCAATAGGGATTCATTTGTGAACACCGAACAAGAGGTGAATATACTCATACATGACTCGAGCATTCGCTATTGTTATTAACCGAGCTTTGTCATTACTGTTAAGTGGCGGCGCATCCCGCGTGATTGGACCGTTTGAATAATGGAAGAAGAAGAAGAAGAAGAAGAAGAAGAAGAAGAACGATTCTATGCCGCAGGTGTTAATTATATTGTGGAATTTTTAGTAGGTAATCTCGAGTATTGAATCTAGTAATAAAATTTTGTATTTGTAAAAATTCGTATTTGAAATATTCTACGACCATTATTAGATCGATATCTAAGGCAACAGCGTTTAGATCTCTGGCCGAACTTCATTGTTCCGACCGCAAGCCAGGCCAATCTTCGTCCAACCGCAACTCGGATGGATGATAAAAATGCTTCTCCATTGGCTCGTATCCCTCGCGTTATCGTGACAGCTACTCAAGAAGCTGCAGGGAGAATTGATTATTCGATTTCACGTACACGGTGAGGAATGCTCGTCTCTATCCGTCGAGGAGGATCGCGTTGTCGTTGATCGCGAACGGCCACGAAACCACCGTTTGAATCGGGCGCACACGGGTGTGTAAGCATCGATAAAGCTTCAGCTCAACCTCGGCCTGTCCGGGCGCATTACATCGAATGACTGGCAACCTGCCAGAACGGGATTATGCGCGCGGTAAACGCGTGTGTAATGACGGGTTTCAGGACGTGGCACGGACCAACGGCGCCCTCGATGATGGCTGCTCCACCCAATGCGATTCGTGGCGTTGCACGGCCGAAATTGGGCGGCCGATTCGAATAATGACCGGTATCGCGCCCGATGCGCCGATTGCTTCGAACAGCCGGCGATTGAAATGGAAATGGTGCGCGCTGCTTTAATCAAACGCGAAACAACGCGCATACGTACGTGGCCCTCGGCTGATTGCGGCCCGTTCCTTTCCAATCATTCCTGCCCCAGGCTGGAATTCGATCGCGGTACGTGTGGAAACTTTGGAGATTTTGCAATTATGGGATGAACAGTATTGAGCGGTCAGAAGCGAGGCGAACGAATTGCGTTTGTAACGCATGGTTTGGAGCAGTTTGCAAGCTTAGCTTGTGATCGTTCTTTTTCAAGAATTCTGCATTCCAGAATTTTAAGAATCGCGTTATTTGAAAACGTGGTTATTCTATTTATCTTATATATCATATATATCATAAGACAATAGATAGACGAAAAAGATTGGTCTACGATTTTTATAATTCGAATTTGGCACTTTCGGCAAATTTTCAAAAAGATACGTTGAAAACGTTTCTTAAAAACGTGCCATCCCGATGATAATTCAACCTCTCGTCGATAACAATCGTCGTGGAAAATAATATCGACGGGAACACACGGTTGAAATTTAAACACACCTGTTGAAGAAACATCACGAATCCACGGAACAACATCCGCTACATACGTGCGCGAAAGCGTCAGGTATTTTATGAGGTGCAGAAGAACAAGCCCAATCCGAAGGGGCTGCTCCGCGTTTCGGCTCCTCCAGATACCTCGATTGTAAACGAGACTTCGGCACGGGTTTCCTCTTTCTTCATGGCCTGTTAGCTCCGTTCCATTCTGCCTCTCACCGGCCCGCTCCCTCTCGACCCTCCCCTTTCTCCACTCCTCCTCTCCACGGCCCCATTTTACCCTTAGGGCCCGCGGCCTCGATCCAGGCCCCCATTGTCCGTGCTGCGTTTCAAGATGCCGCCGCTGCCTTTAATGAGAATTTTAATTACCCAATCCTGCGACTCTCTCTCTCTCTCTCTCTTTCACTCTCTTGTAAAACGCTCATGGACAGCCCAGGCCGATCACTGTTGCGCAACTCAACATTGAAAACTCATGCCATGTCACTATCCGTTAACCATCCGAGGGAGTTGTTTACGCGAGTAATACATACGGTTAAATTGCACGTGGACCGACGAGATCGAGCACACATGTTCTTCGCGTGTTGAACGACATTCGAGCTGACTCGAGTTGACTGGCGAGTAAAAGTGATCGATGGAATATATACGTACGATGGTATTCTCGATGCTTTCTTCTTTTTTTTTTTTTTTTTTTTTT